>NC_047650.1:21666363-21748822 GCF_902201215.1 Prunus dulcis
TGGGTTGTTAATTTGTTGTTGTGATGATAGGTTTAGATGTTTACAACTCCAACCTCTATATTGTATAAAACCTAATTTTACAGTCTGTCAAACCTATTTGGTATTCTTTCTATAGTGTATAGTATCCCTATTTTTATTACAGGAAATGATTTTCCATTCTCTGTATGACTTGCAGGCTGGACCAGCAGATATTTTCACCCACATATTGGTCTTCACCTCTATATTCTACACAGTCAAACAGGTCTGCCCCTATATATGTGTTTAACCGAAAAAGGATTGTAATGTATGAGTGGCATGTGTTGAATCTGTTTTGCCAAGTGTGGCATCTGTTGAATCTGTTTTGGTATTTATGCATCTCTTGGATCTGTTGAATCTGGTGTGGCATCTGTTGAACTGTTTTTGTATTTTTGGCACCTCTTGAATCTGTTTTTGATGTTAGAGCAACTCCACCCATTTGCCCTTAGCCATGGCAAGGGGGGGAGCTAGGGCAGCCACTATTCACGTGAATAGTGGTTGCTCTTGCAAATAGTATTTTGTGTTTCCACCCATTGACATGGCTAAGGGCAATTACTATTCATTTTTTTGTTTTTTTTCACAACTTTTTTTAATGAAAATAATTAATTTGGATAATATTTTCAGATAAGATTTTCGGGTTCCTACGTGTCAAGACTATTCATAATCGGATAAAATTTCCGGATAAGATTTTTGGATTCAAATTTCGGATGAATTTCAAAATTCAAATTTCAGATAAATTTGGGTTCAAATTTCGGATGAATTTCAAAATTCAAAATTCATACAAATTAGGGTTCAAATTTTGGATGAATTTCAAATTTCAGATAAGATTTTCATCCAATCAAATCAAGCCACGTGGCATGTCTATCTTGCCAAAATTTTCTATAAAACCAGAGGCTCAGCTCATACCTCTCACACCACATCTTTCTATATTTTCATTTCTCAGAGTTTAGATTTCATACTTCATTCATTCTCAATGGAAGATTTTAGGAGATGCTTGGAGAGGCAAGAGCGAGAAACAAATGAGAGAAACCGTAGAGCAGATGAAATCAATGAGTTGCAGAGACAAGTCGATGAACAAGTTCTCATAGTAGTGGCTTTGCAAGATGAAGAGAACCAAGGTCGCCGCCGTGGTTCACAAGTCGGCCGCCGCCGGAATGTGGAAAGACATAGGCATTCTCGGGGTAAGAATCTTTTGGAAGATTATTTTATCCCAACTTCTTTGTACTATGATGTTGATTTTTGAAGGCGATTTAGAATGCAACCTCATTTGTTCAATAAAGTCATGCATGATATTTGCAATTATGATGCATACTTTGTTCAAAAGTGTGATGCTGCTAGGGTTTTGGGGCTTCTTCCGGAGCAAAAGCTTACAGCTGTTATACGAATGTTGGCGTATGGAGCATCTGCTGATCAGGTGGATAAGATTGCCCGGATGGGAAAGTCCACTACGTTGGAGGCTTTGGTAAGATTTTGTCAAGCAGTTGAAACTCTGTACACTAGGGACTACCTGCGTAGACCTACTCCCAGGGACCTCCAACGGCTTCTACAAAAAGCCGAAGCTCGAGGATTTCCAGGAATGATTGGTAGCATCGACTGAATGCACTGGCAATGGAAGAATTGCCCAACTGCCTGGCAAGGTGATTACGGAAATAGAAAAGGCCAAAAAAGTATCATCCTTGAAGCCGTTGCTGGCTTCGACACATGGGTTTGGCATGCCTTCTTTGGAGTTGCAGGATCCCAAAATGACCTCAACGTGCTGGGTCAACAACTTTAATAGAAAACATGAAAAATACAAATACATAAAAGGTATACTAACTAATTTAATAGTTTCCATCATTTAACCAATCCGTGTTGCTAGGCCCATCATCCCGGAAAAGTCTTCTTCTCATAACATCCCTTCGTTCTAGCTTCCAAAATTGTTTTGTTTCAGGGGACATATGACTTGTATCCATCGCCATGGTTTCCCGATCCGTCTTGTCCATATCTTTTTTGTGCAAATACTCCCTTTCTCGTGCATACTCAGCTTGAAGGGCCAACTCGTTATCTTGGCGTTTTTGCTCCATTTCAATTCTTATGCCGTTTTGCCTTGCAATTTCCTCCAAAAACTTTGAATTATTATTGCTTGAATTACCCGCTTTCTTTGCCTTCGCGGCCTTTCGGCCAATGGGCCTCGGCTCCTTTTCGATGGGTGAGTCTTGACTCATAGGGGAATCGAGAGGTGAATCCGATGTCATTGAATCACGGAGTGGCGTCTCGTTTAACACACCCTCCGGACCCGTCGGAATAATTATGAAGCGTTTGCAATATTTCACCACCTCCCAACATTCATGATGGTTGAAACTTTTTTTGCCACCCCCGGTTGCACCGAACCACATTTGTGCTTGAATCATCTATTTAACAAAAAAATGGAAATGCAATAAATATTTAAAATATATTGGATATGCAAGTAACAAAAAAAAATAATAATGGAAATGCAATTAACCTTACAAATAAATTAGAAATGCAAGAAAATTAAGAAACAATTGGAAATGCAAGAAATATTAACAACATATTGAAAATGCAAGAAATATTAACAAAATATTGAAAATGCAAGAAATATGAACAAAATATTTAAAATGCAAGAAATATTAACAAAATATTGAAAATGCAAGAAATATGAACAAAATATTTAAAATGCAAGAAATATTAACAAAATATTGAAAATGCAAGCAATATTAACAAAATATATATATTAGGAGATTAAACTTAATAAAATAAAAATTATAAAATACTTACCTCGTTAGTACGATTTTCCCCGCTTCTATAGTTGTCCATCGCTTTTGCTAGGGCATCTCTCCATTTTCCCAACTCTTTATTGAGAATTTTCCACCTACTAGATAATGTCATCTCCGTACGAGTCGACCCCGGAATTTTTTCACAAAATTCGGCATGAATTTTTTCCACATATGAAAAAATTTCATCTCATTGCCGGACACGGGACAATGACAAATTTGGAGCCAAGCCTCACACAAGGAAACATCTTCCATGGTGCTCCAAGCCCTTCCGGTTTCGATAGAAGAAGCCATAAAAATATGAAATAAAAATACAAGGTGAAAAAGAGGAAAATGTTGAGTAAAGAGTGAATGATATAGTAGAAGTATAATGAAATGTATGAGGATTGGTGTTGAAAGTGAAGGGTGTTGATAGGTATTTATAGAAAAAAAAAATCTGAATTTTTTAGAATTTTAAAAAAAAAAAATCGATTTTTTTTCATAATTTTATTGCCCAAAAAATGCTAGCCGTTGGATTGGATTCGGATATGCTGATCAGAGGGCTGGGGGCGTGACACGTGGCATCTTCCCGTTGGAGCTGGCGTCTCGCTGACGTCAGCGCCAGCTGGTTCAAATTTTTTTTACCGTTGGCGCGTACAATTGAACACGCTCGCTGACGTCAGCGCTCGCGGGCTTCAGCGCGGGCTGAACTCACTGGCTGTCGCTGAGACCGCCGCCCGCTTTCCCCCGGTTTGGCTGACCACAACCAGGGGGGGGGCCTTTTTTTTTCCCCTAGCCTCGGGCTCGACTTGCCCGTTGGACTTGCTCTTAGAGGTTTCATTTATTGTCTGAGTGGCAGATTCTTGCTTTATGCCCCATCCATTGCTTCAGGCTCATATTAGAGGTTTCATTTCTTCTGTTGGCCTAATTTTGTACTTACTTATAGTGCTTCTGTATTCAGAAATATTTACCGGATTCTATGTAGTTTTAGAGTATTTTAGTTCCATGGTCAATAATTTTCTACAATAAGTTCTGAAATATATTAGCTGTAATGATTGTGCAGACACTCAAATAAACAAGAATTGAACATTCTGTTTTACATTGGATCATGGCCCATTGCTGTTTTTCATTGTGAAACAAGCATATTCATATCATAATTATATCCTTTAAATCTGTTTTTTAGTTTAGAGTAATACATAGATACGTATTCATTTATAATCTGTTTTTTTATGTTAGTCACACGTAGGATTGAATTTCAATTATATTGCTCCAATTATATCCATTGAATCTGTTCCTGAATTCCAGTGAACACATAGGCTTCACATTGGTGATTATAGAAGTTCGTTCACAAAGTCATACTATTAACACACCTCTCTCACCACTCCAAGTCCGAGTCCACACCCATGTCTACTAATGCACCACCAATGATTAGAATTACAATGAAAATTTCCTTTCATTCTTTTTTCAGCTGTTGAAAGGTTTGCTCATGAGGACAAGGGTGATTTTGCAACTTCACTAAAGCATTTTAGGTAAGAACCATATCCTCGAATTGCTCTTTTGGACCGAAATTAAACCTTTTGTGTGATGGTTTATCATATGATTGAGTTCTATGTTTGAACTTATAAATTCGTTCATGGTGGATTTGAATTGCCACTCAGTGTTGCTTGAGTGAAGTTGATAATTGTGTGCATTGTAAGATTCACAATTCTTATTAGATGTTTTAAATGTAATGAACAAAAACTATAACATGTAGCCTGTTATTTCTGTCTTTATTATACTTCTATGACCTATAGCTGTTTATAGATTATTACTGCTTCTATAGCTTCTCCATTAGATTATCTTGATTCTATAACAAACTTGCTCATTAGGTCGTTAGGTTATCTTATTCTATTTATAGGTCATTAGGTGTTCATAGGTTATTTAAATTTGGTTTGTGCAGTTTATTTGGCCTTAATTCTATAACAATAGCCATTGTCTTCGCCAAAATTTTCTCATTTGTCTCCATTACCGCATACCATTTACCATATTTATGGCTACAAAATCAACACCCCTTGATTTGATTCTGTTCAAGCTCAAGTGTTGGCTTAATTCTCTTATAACTATTTAATAATTGTCACAATTGTTCTGAATTTATTCAATAGATTGAGTTTATACTTTTGTCCATCAGATTAATACAATGCTTGATGTATCTAGACTGTTGTTTGTCATATTGTATTTTTTAACTTAATTATGTCATAATAGTTATTGCTCCCACCCAAAATTTTCCATTTATATACACTTATATACACTAACACCTGCCATTTTCCAAATTTATGCCAACAGAGTCAAAACCTCTACAGAGGAGGAGAAAGAATGTAAGCCACCTGTACAGCAGAGCTAGCAAGACCTAGACCCCCTTCCACCACCCAGTACCATATATATAAACACCTGCCCAAACTCTTTTGAACAATGAGCAACTAAAGGTTGCCCATATTTTGATGTTTTTATAACTGCTTGATCTATTAAAATATGTCCAATATTTTGTAACTTAAACTTGCTAAACTAAGCATGATACCACTATTTACATCTCCATGTTTATATAAATATTGCCATTTTCCCTGCATATTTTTACTACTTTATACGCATTTCACATGATTTCAAAACCCGCAGCATCGCGAAGGCACCATTGCTAGTAAATCCTAAGAAACTAAAGAGAAGATCTCCTTGTTACAGGTCCAAATACACTTGGATTTAAAGAAGTGAAAGCAAGAAGTTCCGCTTCACATTCAAATAAGGCCATGTCTTCCTCACTTAAACTTACCCATGCATCCACTCCATAACCCTCCTTTGTGTCAATCAAAGTAGCAACATTATTGAGTATATCACCAGGTATGCTCACCCAAATTGGCTTTCCCCACCCAAAATCAATCTCCTACATTCCGAAGGTACATGCTGTTGTACAGATAAAGAAGTTTATGTCATCTCCACTCATAATATATCCTATATCCTTAAAATACTAACAAATGGCTCCAAACACATTGCCCCCTTTCAATCTCTTGGGATGGTTTTCATTAAATTCAACCATCCCTTCCGCAGTCGAGAAACTAATTCCTTCAACTCAATCCCAGTCTCCTCCACCGTTGCAGCGTAGTCGCCCACAAGGTTCCCAACTGAGGTTGGTGGCAATGGTGGCACAACCCGTTTGCGTATATTTACAGAATGTGACACCATTGATGACTTTGAAAACCCTGAACTTAGTTTTGATGCATTCATTCCACAACTCCAAATGAGGCTAGTGGCAGCTTTAACTCTTATAGGTCTCTGCGCACTTCCAAGCTTTGATGAATGTGCCCAAAGTTGGCAAATCAGCAAGCTTGTGTGACACGCAAACACCTATTGCCAATCCACCACACTCAAAGAAATGTAGCATCCCTGTGGCTGCTTCAGGGGATCCAATCTCAATGTGAAGGCATGATTTTAGTATGTCGAAATTGGGTTGGTCAAGGAAGGTTGAGATAAGGGCGTTGACTCGAGCTTCAACATAGATAACCCCCTCATCATTGCATTCAATAAAGATGTTATCTTTGATTCTTCCAGCAAGTGGGTACGTAGAAGCTAGTTAAGGCTTCTGAGAGTGATTTCTTTAGCTGCTGATATATTTTCTCTGTTTTAAGTTGTAACCTCATTGGTGGGGTAGCGAAGAACAAGAGGGCCATATATCCTACAGGAGCAAGCTGATCCAAAAGGCAGAGCTCGAAGCTTTTAAGTTTGAGAGGAGTTGGAGAAGATGGTTTTATGGTTTCCTTCTTGAGGTTGAAATCTCCTGGGCCATGTTCTTGTTCCTGCTAAATAGGATTGAAATCTACGTCTTAATTACACTTTCTGCATCACTGAATTTATAGAAGGAAGACTTGATATGAGATTTCACATTTGAAATTTTCAACTAATTGAATGGGAAAATTCATATACTGGTGTATCCATAAACCTATAATGAAATGACATGAAAACAAATGCTACCATGCATGTATAATGCATGCTCATTGTTTTGTTGACGTGAGTCTCCTAATTAATTAAGGTGATTTATTTCCTTGATTAATTAAGGGATTTACTTTCCTATTCTATATAGTTGACAAATCATTGTATAATTAGGAGATATTATCTTAATTGATTACTGTATCTATTTCCTTGTAAAACACTTATGTAAACTCTTATATATACCTCCTTATGGAGAAGAATAAAACCTAACCCAAAGTATTCAAACCATATTCATATGGAATCAGAGCAATCGATCCTAGGTTATCTCTAAACCCTTATCTCAAATTTCTCATATTCAAATCCAAAACCCTAAATCAAATTCCTCATATTTTTCCCCAAATCCAAATCCCTCAAATCTAAAGTCCTCAAATCCTCTTATCAAAATCCCTAAATACATACTCTCAAATCTTATACACATACCTCTCAAATCCAATTCCTACATCAAATTCCTCAAATCACAATTCCTCATATTCTCATATCACATCTTACTTCCGCTGCGATATCAGGAGCCCCTACGATTCTCACCCTTATTGTAGACTCACAGAAGCATGCGATCAATCCTGCTAACTCGGCTACCTGGACTCATGCTTCTATCGCCACCACCAAAGGTTCTACTTTTCATACGTCCTCTCAAAAATCAGCATGGATTATTGACTCGGGTGCTACGGATCACATTATATTTGATCCTGGCCAACTTATTAGTCGCAAATCATCCACTCCGTTGGTGGTGTCTAATGCTAATGGTACCCCCTCCCCTGTGGTTGGAGAGCGCTCTCTATCTCTCTCTACTTCCCTACATTTGGATTCTGTATTACTTGTTCCATCTTTGGACCATAACTTGTTATCTGTTGCACAACTTACTACTACTTTGGGGTGTACTGTAACATTTTGGCCGAATCATTGTGTTTTTCAAGACATCCTCACAGGAAAGACAATTGATTGTGGTACTCGGCGGGGCAAACTCTACTACTTGGACTGGGCACCGGATAGTGAGATCAAGGTTGGTTAAGCTTTCACAACCAGTGGAACTCGTTCTGAGGGGTGGGAATGAGGGGAGAGACAAAATTTGGTTATGACATAAATGTCTTGGGCATGCCTCGTTCGATTATCTTAAGAAGTTGTTTCCATCATTATTTTCCAGTCTTAATATTTCTAGCTTCCTGTTGGGGTTTTTTTTTCCGTTAGAAGGCTCATCCGGGTTTGTTGATTCTTCGTTGCCCCTTTTTTGGAGTTAGTGAGAAATAGACCCAAAGCATCCAGAGGGAGGAGCAAGTCCCAGGGGAGTACTTTGTTCTTCTTCCAGCAACTGCGTGTTTTGTGCGGATGTTTCTGGCAGCTTGACGAAGAGTTGAAGATGGTGCATTGATGTTACACAGACTTGGCATGAGAGTTTGCTTTGTGAATTAAGGTACTACTAGACTTGGCATGAGAGGTTATGTGTTTCATATGGGATGGAGCTTTTTTGAGAGAGAGAGAGAGAGAGAGAGAGAGAGAGAGAGAGAGAGAGAGAGAGAATGGGTGGCTTGAGTAGATTTCCAGCACCTTGATGAAAGCTTTGTCAGCCTCTTGGGTGGCTTGCTAGAAGAGAAAAAAGGGAAGAAATGGAATAACAGAGCTTGAAATCGAAGGGTTCCAGAGGTGAGTGATGATGCTTACTCTCTTTGGATGTGTTTATGGGAGGGAGAGGAAGAATATGGAAGAACACGGCTTGAGATTGAAGCTTCCAGCAATGAGTAAGCATGTTGCTTGCTCTAGTTGAGTTGAAGATGACTTGCTGATGTTGATCTGAGATTATATGAGCTTGGCATGAGAGCTTGGAGTGTGGGAGCTAAAGACCCACAAGTTTAGCAAATGAGAATGCTTGTGCTTGAGTTGGTGTTTGACATGCTTGAGTTTGAGTGTTGAGAATTTATTGTTTGAAGCTACGGCTATGGTGGTTTGATTGTTTGTCTGTGATGGTTGTTGGGATGCTTATAGCAGTCAAATGAATGGGGTTTCAAAGAGCCTGGTTGAGGAAAGAAAAGCTTAAGACTTTGAGAGGTATGGTATTTGTGATAATGATTCTAGAGAAATTTATGAGTTCTAGAGGTAGGAGGATAAAAGGAAAAGCTTGAGGCTTGAAAGCTATGGTGTTTATAGCTTGGAAGGAAGGAAAAGGTTGGAGTTATTCTTGGTGAGGCTTTATGGAGAAGATGATGGATTTCAAGGGTGATAAAGTAGAAGACATGGTTGTGATGGCTGAGGAATGGCTACGGTGGCCGTTGGGATGCTTGCAGCAGCTGAATGGAGGAAGGAAAGTGGTCTGGTGGTTACTGAAGGGGGTTAATGGCTGCTGGGATGCTTGCAGCAGCCGAGTGAGGGAGTGTTGGCTAAAGAGAAATTGGTGCCATTTGCTTGAGCCATGAATGCCAATTTATAGAGGGTGAAGGTTTTCCTTTGTTTCCAATAAGGGAGGTGCTGGAACCAGCCTATTTCCAGTGGTTAAAAGGGAGCACTGGGGCATTTTTTTTTTCCAGCATGTAAAGCTAGGTACCATAAACTAATTATTTTCTATGGGTAAAAGGAAGCACTGGAAACTGCTTGTTTCCAGTGGGTAATAGGAAGTGCTGGAAAAGGCTTGTTTCCAATAGGTAAAGTTAGGTATTTGAAAAATGACTATTTCCTATGGGTAAAAGGAAGTGCTTGAAAAATATCTCATTTGCTCACCCATATTGGAGAACTCTAAGTAATGGGCTTGGACTTTGGTGCTCCCAAGTAGCTAGCCCAAAATCTCCATTATCTAAGAGCTTCCATGGGCCCTGTGGACCTCCGTAACCTTCCACACTACAATCCCTCGTGCAAGCCCGTAAACCACATGACTTGGGTTCATGTGAGCTTGATAGGTGATTAGCATGGGAAAAATGTATTATTAGTTTGGCATGGCATGTACACTATTTCTATATATATTTAATGAATTAAATCCCAAAATACAGCTTGGATTAACGCATGACCGACATTATATGTTATATTGGGCTTTAAATGTCTTTGGGCTTCCCGTGACTTTTTGGGCCTCAACACTTCTATTGTGATACGTGTGAATTGGCTAAGAGCCATCATGTCTCGTTCCCATTAATTTCAAATAAGAGTTTGGTTCTGTTTTCTCTTGTTCCTTCTGATGTTTAGGGACCTGCTAAAATTGCCACTCCAGCAGGGGCGCGATGGTTTGTCACGTTTATAGATGATTGCGCACTCATGACTTGGGTTTCCCTTTTCAAAACTATTTTATCAAATGGTGGAAACTCAGTTTCATGCCAGAATTCAGGTTCTTCATTCTGACAATAGCGAAGAATTTTTCTCAACCATGATCTTAATTAGTTCTTACAAGATCATGGCATCATACATCAACGATCATGCTTTTACACTCCCCAACATAATGGGGGTGGCTGAAAGAACGAACAGACACTTATTGGAAGTCGTTCGTGCCTCTCTCTTTGGTGCCAATATGCCATGATCCTTTTGGGGCGAAGCCGTTGTCTTTGCAGCATACCTTATCAATCGGATTCCCTCTAGCTAGTATCCTAAATTTCCAAACACCACTTCAAACACTTCACCATCATATCCGAACACCTCCCACCCCAAACCTAGAACCCCAAATTTTCGGCTGTGTTGTATTTGTCAACTTACGTGATCACCAACGAAGCAAATTGGATCCCGGAGCCAAAAAGTGTGTTTTCATTGGCTATGCACCTCATCAGAAAGGATACCGGTGTAATCATCCTCTTCAACAGCCCAGGAGGAGAATCGAGAATCCACCGCTGCTCCAATTCTCAATTTTTTTTCCCAGGATGTCACTCTGCATAAAATGACTAATCGCCAGTGGAAAGCAACCAGTCGCCCCTCCTTTAGTTCTTCAACTACAGAGAACCTGCTTGGCGACCGGTCCCCAGAGAAAAACGATCCATTAGCTCCACGCTGTCAAAATCAGGAGGAAATTGAACCATTTTATGAGATTTTGCCCGCTTCAGCTCTAGTACCACATCAATCACTTGCTGATGAAGTGATTCAGGTAACATATTTTCCTGAAATTGATAACACTAATGAAATATCCCATGATGATTTGATTTCAGAAGGCACAGAGCCTACATATCAGCTTCCAGAAAGGAAGAACCGTGGCAAACCTTGAGTACAATATGAAGCAGATCTTAAAGCCAATGGGAAATATCCCATCAATAATTATATATCTCTCAGCAGATTATTAGAGTCACGTGTACATTATGTGAAGCAGTTGGCTGACATATCTGTCCCCAACGGTGTAACGGAAGCACTAGAAGACCCAAAATGGAAAGAAGCTATGAATGAAGAAATGCGAGCTCTCTAAAAGAATGTCACATGGGAACTCGTGCCCTTACCTCATGGAAAGAAGACAGTAGGATGTAGGTGGATTTATACTATGAAACTCAAAGCAGATGGATCCGTTGAAAGATATAAAGCTAGATTGGTAGCGAAAGGGTACACTGTAACATCCTATATCGACAAACGGAGAGGGGGTGATGTGCCTTATATGTACATGCCCACCTCCATCTAGCACGGGGCCTTTTGGGAGCTCACTGGCTTCGGAGTCATGGGAACTCCGAAGTTAAGCGAGTTGGGGGCTGGAGCAATCCCAGGATGGGTGACCTACTGGGAAGTTGCTCGTGAGCTCCCAGAAACAAAACCGTGAGGGCAGAGAAGGGGCCCAAAGCGGACAATATCGTGCTACGGCGGAGCCGATTCAGAGATGTGACATACACACACCGATATGGGATAGACTATGAGGAGACCTTTGCCCCAGTAGCCAAGATTAACACTATTAGAGTCATATTGTTTCTAGCAGCAAATCTCGATTGGCCACTACATCAGTTTGATGTCAAAAATGCATTCTTATGTGGAGACTTGGAAGAAGAAGTATATATGGACTTACCCCCAGGATGTAATTCAGCTCCTGACAAGAAAAATCAAGTTTGCAAGCTTAGAAAGTCATTATATGGGTTAAAGCAATCTCTCAGGGCATGGTTTGGTAGATTTACTAAATCTATGAAGAATTTTAGATATACATAGAGTAATTCAGATCACACCTTGTTCTTGAAACGTGATGAAGGAAAACTTATTGCATTGATTGTTTATGTAGATAACATAATCGTAACTGGAAACAACGCGGAAGAGTAATTGAAGTTGCAAAAGTATTTGTCGCAGGAATTTGAGATAAAGGATTTAGGTTATCTGAAGTACTTTCTCGGAATCGAAGTAGCAAGGTCAAAGACTAGTATATTTCTGTCTCAAATGAAGTATGTAATGGATCTACTCACTGAAACAGGAATGCTTGGATGTAAGCCTACTGATACACTCATTGAGATAAATCACAAGTTGTGTGAAGACATGTACCGAGAACCAACCAATAAGGAACAGTACCAATGCCTTGTTGGAAGGTTGATATACCTGGCATACACAAGACCAGATATTGCATATGTTGGGAGTGTGGTTAGTCAGTTTATGAATTTGTCCAGTGTTTCTCATAGGAATACATTTTATCAGATCTTAAGATACTTAAAGTCAGCCCTTGGGAAAGGATTACTGTTCTCGAAAAATGGAGATCTTGAAGTTGTTGGATATACAGATGCTGATTGGGCTGGTTCCATTATAGATAGATGCTATACTTCTGGTTACTTTACATTTGTGGAAGGTAACCTAGTCACTTGGCGGAGTAAAAAGCAAAATGTGGTTTCTCGATCTAGTGCAGAAATAGAGTATCGAGGAATGGCTCACGGAGTTTGTGATTGGGCTTCAAGCCAGAAAAGCCAATGAAGTTGCATTGTGACAACAAGTCAGCTATCGATATTGCCCATAATCCAGTTCAACATAATCGAACCAAGCATATTGATTGAAGTTGATAAAATAAAATACAATACAAACAAAAAAGAAAAGATTGTGCGTTTAGTTTTCTTTCTATTTTCGTTGTGTTACATTTATACATGTAATAAAATACATCAAAAGTTTAATAACCCAACCCCTCTATCGCTTAATTAAAAAACTTTAATAATTTTCTATTATATTAATTAATTAAATTGGTAAAACTCGAAGAAAGAGTACACCCAACTTTAATTATCAAATTCGAGTGGGACTAGTAGTTAATCTGTTAAAGGATACAAAATCTATAATTTTTTTTAATTATAAAAGGCATTTTATTTGCCCCTTTATTTATTATTATTTTTTTAATACATAAAATAAAGTGTTGGATATCATAGTATTTCCTATAAATAGCTTTTATTGTAATTGAAGTCAATCAATTAGTTACAAAACAAATTATTTAATGATTATGAATAACCGAATTACAATCACAATAAATAGTTTTTATGGGTCAAGTTATGCGCTTTATGATTCATACCAAACACTGTTTTAGTGTAATTATTTATCCTCTCTCTATAGATATAAAATATATAAATAAATTATTGTAACACGTAATAATTAGAATGCAAATTTTATGTAGTTTTTCTTTTTGGTAATCGTCAAGGTTCTTTGCTGTGGTGAAAATAAGAACATAATGAACCAAATCAACATAAGAAGTCACTTCTACCTTATTCATGTTCCTCAAAGATAAAATGAAGGTTCAATTAGATTCAATCAATTTTGAAACTTGGTTTGCTGTTTGTGGTTGGTCTTGTAACTCCAAGTTGTTTTCCGTCTGTTTCAAAAAAAATTCTGAACTTGTTTCATTTTCTATTTGACTGTGATTAAGTGTACCAATGTCCAACATTGTTTGCATAATTTTGTTGTTATCGATGTAATTAAGTGTACCAATGTCCAGTCCAATCCCATGAGTATTAGTATTTGTAGAGAAACTTGGCGTTCCTTGAATATTTTCAGTGTTTCTTACTGCTATTGATCTTCCCCAGGGCTTTGAGTAAACGTTGTAGATGGAAGATCATAACTTTCAACCTTTTACAAGCATTATCTTCTCTGTTCTCCTTAGATTGCAGTGAATTAACATTGTTGATAAATAAAGTAAGATTGGATATCATGTTCCAAATCTTACCATCTACTGATAGTTTTGGGAAGGTGGCTAGAAATTTTGTAATTAAAATTAATCTCTTTTTAAAGATCTCTTTGAAACCACTTTAATTTTTTAATTCTTATTGTAATTAAATTTATTTATTTTATTTTATTCAATCATTTAAAAATATATAGTTTTTAATTTATAGGCTATTGAATTGAACCACTGCAAGTGAAACTCTAGTTCAGTTCGATAGCTGTCAAAAAAGTTCAATAAATTGAACTAAACTGTTGAGTAACCATTGCGAATGCTCATAACTTATAATTATTGCATGTAGTTTTACGAAAGAAGAGGTGGTTACATTATAGTTATTGGAGATTTCCTATGTATTATAATGATTTTGGTTGGGGAGAGTCCTACATGGGAGGGACCTTGAAGAACCTTCTATGTTAGGTCGATACCAAAGAGGCTCACGAAATATTCATTTTTAATATTTTGATTTGTACTATTTCAACGGACCACATGTGTTATGAAACTAAACTATTAAATTATCTCAAGTGGGTACAAAACAATTAGGGGTGTAACAATAAATTTGGCTGATCCAATAAACTTTTAGTTATTTATTTAAAGAGTTGATATAATAAAATTTAATTTTAAGATAACGTTGCTGTATTACTGTTTATTAATGTTAATGTAAGACTTTTCTTTTGGGTTGAAAGTAGGAAAACTTAGACTTTGAATGCTAATTTGTCTTGTCTATATATAAACCTTCGCCTGCTATTATATTATGTATGAAAATGCCTAGACTTATGAACGTTAATATATACAAATTATAAGTTTCCACTTTCCATGTGGCTGCTATGCAGTGGAAATCTAAATAATGCCATCATATCCCCATCCCTCCAACTTTGACCTCCTAATAATAATTGAACAAACTACTTCTGTCTTTCTTTTCAAATTCCGTCCCTGCACTGCACAATCAAAACAAATTCTGATCAAATAGGAGAGAGAATTAAGATGAAGGTTGAGGTTGAAGTGATCTTCAAGGAGATTATCAAGCCATCATCTCCAACCCCTGACCATCTTCGCTATTTGCAGCTCTCTTTTCTTGATCAACTAGCTCCCCCAGTCTATAACCCTTTTGTCCTCTTTTATGAATTCAATGGCGATAACAGACAAGATACTTGAAATTGATGGAATATTATTGGAATTGACGGAATGTTATCGGAATTGATGGAATATTAAAGGAATTGACGGAATATGGATAGGGGTACATCCCGGTGGAGAGTTTTCTAAGTTTTAAGGATTTTATACAGTTCACAAATTAATTTCTTAAGCGATGAGTTTGTTTTATAAGTGAAAGAGGAAAATATATGTTTCAGTTAAGCTGTTGTTATTGACATTAAGATTTCACGTGGTCAATGTTATTTTAATAATTTTCTCGTTTTCCTACTTATCTGTAATAAGTTAATTATAAATCTTTATATATATATATATATTTATTTATCTAAGCCAGTAATACATAAATTGATTTATGAATTAGAGGAAGTTCAGTGAGTGGCTTGCTTATATTCTGAGTATGAACTGTTTTGAGAATTGGGAAAGTTGGAAAGTATTACTTTAGAGTTTGTGAATGTTATTGAGCATATTGCTAACATGAGAACTTGGATTGATTTGCAATCACAATGGACAATAACAATTGACGAGATACACAAGTGCAGTATAAAAAGAGAAAGAACTACGTGTGGCTTGATCCCTTGTTAAGGGTACGTAGGCAACCTAGAGTTACTAGGTGCAGCCACGAGACTAAGGGATTGAAAAGCTGTTCAGTTAAATTATTTTGAAATCTATTAACGTATTCATGTTGTTTCAAAAGTTTGGAATAGCTTCTGTTGGCAGAACATTTAATTTGATTATAAGAGGCTTGAGGACATATAGATTTGATGTTGGGTTGCTTGAATTATACTATTGTGCATACTGAGCGATTGTGGATATTGAAATTGCTTATTGTACAGGTGAAATTTTTTGGGAAATGACAATTTACAGGGGAAATTCTGCTGAATTTTCGGCAGAAGTCAAACTAGAAAAAGAACTTTGAGTTTTAATTAGAAGGGCAATTTGGTCAAATGTGCTCAGCACCTGCCAGATGTCGAACACTCAAAAGGTTCAGCTCGGATTCCAAAGTGGAATTTGGGTTGGGTCCTGTCGTAAATAGTCAGTCCTCTCCGAAATAGATTGATACTATCCGACAAAAATTAGTCAGTATAGTCCAATGTACCAAAAAGGCCTAAATTGATAATGATTTTGGTTGGGGGACTGACCTACAAGGACCTTGTAGTTTTCATGGACATCGAAGAGGGTGATGGAACAATACAAGCGTGTATTAGAGCATCTACAATGGTGAGGGTCATTTCAATTTTATTTTAATAAATTGAACTTCTGACTTGCAGTGGTAAAGTTCAGTTCATTTCAGAGATTAATATTTCATTTCAATGATCAATAATTCATTTCAGAGGTCAATAAAATGAATTATGAAATGAAATTCATTTCAATAAGCTAGCACACCATAATAACTCTGCAGTCTCTCTCTTATTGACACATGGACAACTTTACTTTTTACAATAACCTGAAAAAGAGGTGCTCTCATGTGTTCTCATTTAATCTCAACTTATATTTCTTCAGAAAAAAATGTTGACATAATATTG
This sequence comes from Prunus dulcis, assembly GCF_902201215.1. Taxonomy (NCBI): domain Eukaryota; kingdom Viridiplantae; phylum Streptophyta; class Magnoliopsida; order Rosales; family Rosaceae; genus Prunus; species Prunus dulcis. Next base: position 21,682,854 of record NC_047650.1, read on the forward strand.
TCACCAACCAAAGAAAATTTTGTTATTAATTTTATATATATTTAAAATTGGCCTCTTTTTAAAGATCTCTTTGAAACCACTTTAATTTTTTAAATTCTTATTGTAATTAAATTTATTCATTTTATTTTATTCAATCATTTTAAAAAATATTTAAAAAAATATTGTTTTTAATTTGTAAGCTATTGAACTGCACCATTGCAAGTGAAACTGCAGTTCAGTTCAATAGCTGTAAAAAAAAGTTCAATAAATTGAACTAAACTGTTGAGTAACAATTGCAAATGCTCTTAACTTGAAGGAGGAAGTCATGGCTAAATTTGAAAGAGTACGTTGCCTATGTATCTCCAACTGATTCGAGCGCAAAATTAAGAGAATTAATTTCCCTATGTTGGTATTAATTCGACAAAGTACTGTTATTACTTGATCAAATAGTCGCTACTAGTTTCATCAACAAATTGCTTGTAGTTTTACGGAAGGAGAGGTGGTTACATTATAGTTATTGCAGATTTCCGCTGTATTATAATGATTTTGGTTGGGGAGAGACCTACATGGGAGGGACCTTCAAGAACCTTCTATGTTAGGTCAACACCAAAGAGGCTCACGAAATATTCGTTTTTAATATTTTGATTTGTACTATTTGAACGGACCATATGTGTTATAAAACTAATCTATTAAAATCTCAAGTGGGTACAAAACAATTAGGGGTGTAACAATAAATTTGATTTTATTCAAGAGTAGGCACTTCCCGCGTCACGTTTTTCTGAGACTTGTGGTCACCAACTTTTGTAACAATAAATTTGATTTGATAAGAAATATAGAAAGAAAGTGAATGCTTATTTATTTATTTTTTTAGTACAATAGGTAAAATCTTTCTTCAGTTTTCTATAATTCTATATATTTTCTAATGAAAGAAAGAGACGCAAAACATTGGCAGAATATAATTCTAATATATATATATATATATATATATATATATATAAGTGTTATGTGGGGTGAGGGGTGGAAAATATGCTTGCCTTGGTTGCGTATGTGTTTGTAGAACAGATGGTAAGAGCTGCATTTACATATTATTATAACAGAGAGAAAAAAAGAAGGATTAAACCAGCTGAGGATCATGACAAAAACCGAAGATTCAGTTAGATTTTCTTCCAGCAAATCACTGAAATTTTCTGCGACCCTATCCAACTAGATTTTGCTCTCCCTCTGAACCTATATTCTTGACTCACATGAATAAGCAGCCTCAAAATTATACCATTTACATATTCTGGTGTTGAGCGATTTCCACAGCAACTCCAAACGTCAGAGAAAATGTGAAAAAAAATAAACTCCAAAAATAAGGCAACGTTTAACACATTTGGCACTGCTCAGGCTTCCTGTTTTGCATGGAAAGTCTGCATCAGCTTCAGCTAGCCAATGTATCATATAAACTGCATATACAGTAATATAAGGCAACACATAAAACTGTAAGCATTGACAATTGTAATAGTCATTATCATAATTATTAAAGTCAAAGAAATGAAAATTAATAATTGCTGATGTTTCAATGGACTTAATGCAGATGTGCAATCTTATATATTAAGTCTTCCTGCTGCAAATCCAATAAATCTTATAGAGCAATCCTATAGCTATAGCAGGAACAATAAATGGCCCAGGAGATGAAAATTGAGATTGTCAAGAAGGAAACCATAAAACCATCTTCCCCAACTCCCCACAACCTCAAAAGTTTCAAGCTCTCTCTTTTAGATCAGCTTTCTCCTGTAGCATATGGTCCTTTGGTTCTTTTCTACCCCAACAATGTCAGTGAGGTTACATTAACAGAGGAAAGGTCGCATCAGCTAAAGAAATCACTCTCAGAAGCCTTAACTCGCTTCTATCCACTTGCTGGAAGAATAAAAGATAACCTGTTTATTGAATGTAATGATGAGGGGGCTGTCTATGTTGAAGCTCGAGTCAACGCCCTTCTGTCGAACTTCCTCGATCAACCCAACTTGGAAATACTAAAATTGCTTCTTCCCATTAAGGTTGAATCCCCTGAAGCAGCCACAGGGTGCCTGCTGCTTGTTCAAGCCAGTTTTTTTGAGTGTGGAGGATTGGCCATAGGTGTGTGCATGTCACACAAGCTTGCTGATGCATCAACTTTGAGCACATTCATCAAAGTTTGGGCTGCCACAGCTCTTGGCCTTGGTCACACTGTGGTACCAGATTTCAGTGCAGCAACCCGATACCCGCCTAGAGATTTCTCAGCACAGAGTCCTGCAGCTGCCGTGGAGATGAAGATAGTCAAGTGTGTCACAAAGAGATTTGTGTTTGATGGTCCAAAGATGAGAGCTCTTAAAGCTAAAGTCACTAGTGGAAGTGTGCAGAGACCTACAAGAGTTGAAGCTGTAACAGGCCTCATTTGGAATTGTGCAAGGAGGGCGTCAAATCTAAGTTCAGGGATTTCCAAGTTATCAATGGTGTCACAATCTGTCAACATACGCAAAAGGGTTGTGCCACGATTGCCACAAACCTCAATTGGAAACCTTGCGGGGTACTACACTGCAATGGCAGAAGAGAGTGGAATAGAGTTGAACTCCTTGGAATTGGTTTCTCGACTGAGGAAGGGGATGGTTGAATTTAATGAAAACCATTACAAGAGATTGCAAGGGGACAATGTGTTTGAAGCTATATGTGAGTATTTTAAGGAGATAGGAAACATTATGAGAAGAGATGACATAAACTTGTTTATCTGTACAAGTTTATGCAACTTTGGAATATATGAGATTGATTTTGGGTGGGGAAAGCCAATTTGGGTGAGCATCCCTGGTGGTGTAGTCAAGAATGTTGCTATTTTGATTGACACAAAGGAGGGTGATGGAGTAGATGCATGGATAAGTTTAAGTGAGGAAGACATGGCCTTATTTGAACGTGACCCAGAACTTCTTGCTTTTGCTTCTTTAAATCCTAGTGTATTTGGACCTGTAACAAGGAGATCTTCTCTTTAGTTTCTTAGGATTTATTTGGTGTTTTTGCTGGTTTTTCTCTTCTTGTTTTGGAATAAGAATTTGCTGTTTGAAATTGAATAAATGCAACTCTGCAATGCCAAGGAACTCTACACTTACGGTATAAGTAACTGTCTAAGCTCACGCCTCACACAAAACACCATTTTAAGAGGTTTTCCAAATATGCTTCACTTTTCAACAGAAATCGAAGACAGAGCAATACCCTACAAAACCTAGGAAATGCTACATTAGTGGGACAAATTGAAAACCTCAAATAGCTTTACAAAATTTAATTGGACCCAAGAACATGGTCATAATTGGACCCAACAATTGAGGTTCATGCACATTCTATACAAAATATTTAAGACGGATCTCTATAGGCCCTTGCTCATGGAAGATCTCCTCAAAAATTCTGTAACCAATTTGGAGAATGCAGAAGAACTATCCTCAAGTAACCGAGCTGGAGAATCATACTCTAAAACCCTGCCTGTATGAATCAAAGGTTAATAAAATCTTTTAAATCATGTCACCTAATCAATATTAAGTTTTTCAATCATCCGTAAATGTTATTTCTGACCAGGTTTCAATATTAATATGCTTCAACTATAATATCTGCTCAAGTGGAATTTTCTATCCATTTTGGAACATATCTACAGAGCAGGTTAAACAAACAGTACCTTCATCAAGAAGTAAAACCAGGTCATTGTCGAGAACCGTAGGAATCCGGTGAGCCACAGTGATCACAGTGCATCCACTCGTTTCTTTTCTTATTGTCTGCTGAATTAGAGTATCTGTTGCTGTATCAATAGAAGCTGTAGCCTCATCCAAGACGAGAATTTTCCTTTTCTTTAAAAGCACTCGGGCCAGGCAAACAAGCTGCCTCTGTCCAACACTCCAGTTTTCTCCATCTTCAGCAACTGTTCAGTGTTTGAACGAATAAAAATATAAAAACTGAACTGCTTTGGTTGCTCATATGATTTAGTAGATTATTAGATCTCCATACCAGGTGTATCAAGAAGCCTTTGGTCCTGCCTAACGATCTCCGCCAGTCGACATTGATTCAGAACCTGTGTTATTGAATTATATAAGTAACAATACCACAAAATATCATTCTTTCAAATAAAGACTTTGATCCTAACCTCCCCGAGTGCTTGATCAGAATGTTGTTGCAAAGGATCCAGATTGTTCCTCATTGTTCCTTGAAATAAAGTTGGGTCTTGTGGAATAATGCTCAACCTTGACCTTAAGTCCTGCAGACCTATCTTAGAAATGTCAACACCATCAATAAGAATCTGCCCTCCTGAGGGTTCCACTATCCTGAAGAGCGCTTGGATCAAAGTGGACTTTCCACTCCCTGTCCTGCCTACGACTCCTATTTTCTTCCCTCCAGGGAAGGTGCAAGTGATCCCTTTGAGAACAGTTGGGAGAGCTGGATTATATTGCACACGAAGGTTTTCGATTTCAATTTTTCCTGCCATTGGCCATTCAGGAACTGGTCTGTTGTCTTCAATCACTAGTGGTTCTTCAATTGGTATCTTTGTGAACTGAAGAATTCTCTCCACTGATATCATTTTGTTTTCTACATTGCATGTATTCCATATCACCCAAGCTTGCAGAACATTTAGGTTCAAACCATAAGTAGCAGCCAAACCTGCCAAACCTGAGACCGAAGCAACATTGACAGTTAACTTTTAAAGCTTATGGTGTTAATATTTCCTCATATTTCATCAGGGATTGGAGGGGCTTACTAGGATCAATGGCAGACCTAGTGTCACGGGATGAGCGAGCGGCGCTGCGCGGCGGAAGCGAAACACAAATTCTCGCCACTCAAAGCACACCCGTGCGGCCCAGGATCCCTTCGGATCCCAGTCAGCCTTCTCCCACTTCATGATATTCATGACTCTCACAACTCCGCGAGAGGTTTACCTTCAAGTGTCATCTCTTACTAGACAACGAGTCACACTACCGTGTGACAATACAATCACTCCGCATCCGGCAATGAACCCTCGACGCCCATACATCAAGCGTTGCATAAGACACGTCAACTGCATCGACCACGTCGCATGCTTTCCTCATGTCTCGCTCATGTCCAAGTCAAGACATAGCGATCTAACACACCATCGGTTTACCCACACTTCTGTCGGTCATTCCTTTAGCATTCACGATAGCCCACATCCTCAAGCTATACATGCAAGCTGTCATACTTGCATGTCGCCCAAGCCTTGGCGACATATATATTCCGAATGTCCCACATAACCATCTATGCATTGCATGGAGTCGCAACCCATGCGTACCGGCATCCGAATATCTTCCTTCAATATTAGACAAGGCCGAACCCAAGCCAAGTCCATCGAGTATTGTCAAATGTCTCGCAAGCCGATGGCATAGCGAATGCCATATGTTGACCTCACTCTTTCCAACGATGCGCAATACTAACGGCCCCGCGTGTTCGTACTGTCCTCGGGAATTCCTTTCCTTCGGAGGCACAGATTATCCTTCAACAATCTTATGCCAGCCCTTATGACTATCTCCAATGTCATAAGGATGCTCGCTTAGTGCCACAAGGGTGTAAGCACCAGGGGTGGTGGAGAGCATGACACCATGTCACCCCCTATATAGCATTTTATGCATTTAGCCTTCTGCCAGGAGGGAACATCACCTATGCACGAGGAGTCATAATTGGGCATAACTCTTTCATACGAACTCCGAATGGCGAACCGTCAGTTGCGTATCCTGCGTCTCGACATCACGAACATTTCGGTATTCTTGGTTCCCTCAGGTTCCTTCCGTAACCTTCGGAAATACCCAAAATACCCTTCACAAGTGCAACTTGGCCAACACCAACCATTCTAGCTCTTAAGCTATCGCCCATCCACACTTGGACTACCTCATAAGCGCATAGATGTCCCAACGGAGTCACGGTAACACTTGTCTAAGTGCGACCCGTGACACTAGGCAGGCTGACCAAGATGATAAGAACAATGAAGTAAACGAGGTTGAACAGAAAATTGGTCCGAACGGACAGCCATTCCATTGTGCCATAATTGTAAAGGACTATGGGGGAATAATTGTTGGCGTGACTTGTGGATATTGACTTACTTTCCTAACACACCAAGAATTCCTATTATAATTTTAATTGATTTACTTTAATTTCTGATTTTCTACTGTAAATAGATTTAGAAATTTATTATTTACTTGTCCATTCAGGTTTCGTTGTATTATAAATATGACCTCCTATAAGGAAAAGAATACACAGAAAATTCCCACAAACAAATATTCTCTCATAGTTTTCATATTTTAGCATGGTATCAGAGCAGCGATCTTGGAATTGCTGACTCTAGTTTCAAACCCCGCCGCTGCTATGGGGGTTGATGATTTTTTCAACCCTCATGGAGGTAGCACCACCGACTCCTTCTCTCATTCTCAACCAACCATCGTTGAGTTGAGTGCCCAGATGGCTCCGCTCCTACAGATGCAGACTTTGACCCCGAACCCGATCCAGAATCAGGATCCTCTTTTGACGACCCCGACCCCGACCCCGACTATGACGACGATGACCCCGACCTCGACTCCGAAGACGACCCCGACCCCCACTCCGATGATGACCCTAACCCCGAATTTGTCTCTGATTTAGACCCTGATCCCGATTTCAACTTCGACTCCGGCCCCGACTCAGGCTCAGATTCCGATCCAAATTCCTACTCAACATGTATCCTATGCATCTTTCGCTGCACAGATTATGACTTCTAGACTAACGACCCCGATACATGGACCAGATTGCGCATATTGTGGTGATCCGAGACACACTTGTGAGACTTGTTTTAAATCGCATGGCTACCCCAATTGGTGGGCTACTCTTACAGATCGAGGACAATGCAATATGACCAATAATGGTACTGGTTATGGATTCCATACTTCCGATAAGATTGATTCCAAGAGCTGGATAATTGATTCCGGTGCAACCGATCATATGACGTTTGATCCTGATGATTTTCTGAATACTACACAACCTCGACGAACCTGTATTGCAAATGCCAATGGTGTTACTTATCCTGTGACAGGGGCTGGCCCTGTTGCACTCTCATCCTCTCTCACACTGTCTAATACTTTACTTGTTCCATCTTTATCCACTAAATTGTTGTCAGTTAGTCAGCTTACTGAACAATTGAATTGTTGTGTACTCATTTACCCGAGTTTTTGTTTGCTTCAGATATTCACACTAAGGAGATTCTTGGTCGTGGTACTAAGAGAGGGGGGCTATATTATGTCGATGACTTCAGTCCCGGCATGGCTAACAGCGTGACACATCCCTTTGATAGCAAACAAAAGCAAATCTGGTTGTGGCACCGTCGATTGGGACATCCGTCTTTTAGTTATATGAAGCATCTTATACCAGATTTATTCTCAGTTTTCAAGGACTCTGACTTCACATGTGATACTTGTATTTTGGCCAAGAGTCACCGTGTGCCCTACCCGTTGAGTACGAACAAGTGTACTACTCCATTTACGTTAATTCACTCTGATGTCTGGGGACCTTCTCCTATCATTGCTCCTTCTGGTGTTCGATGGTTTGTCACATTCATCGATGATTGTACACGGATGACATGGCTTTATTTGCTGAAGAATAAAAACGAAGTGTTTTCCCGTTTTCAGTCCTTCCACAAACAGATGAAAACTCAGTTTAATGCTCAAATCCAGATTCTTCGCTCAGAAAATGGTGGAGAATTTGTCAATCATGACTTTCAGACTTACTTCCAACAACATGGAATTATCCATGAGACGACTTGTCCTCAGACACCACAACAAAATGGTGTTGCTGAACGAAAGAATCGACATCTTCTTGAAACCGCCCGAGCACTTTTGATTGGCGCTCATGTTCCTCGCCATCACTGGGATGATGCTATTGTCACCGCAGTTCATCTGATCAACCGCATGCCTTCTGGTGTACTGACCTTTAAAACTCCCTTACAGGTGCTTGCACAACACAGACCTCTGCCTTCTGTTTTGGTACTCACACCCCGAATCTTTGGATGTGTGGCTTTCGTTCATCTCCACAAAAATCAACGTAGCAAACTTGATCCATGTGTGCTTCGTTGTGTTTTTGTGGGTTATGCCACTCATCAGAAAGGCTACCGCTGTTATCACCCTCCTACCCAACGAACCTATGTCACTTTGGATGTGACCTTTCTGGAATCTGAGCTGTTCTTCCATGACCCATCATCCAATTCTACACTTCAGGGGAGATACGAAGTGAAGAGCAGAATTGGAGCAACTTGGAAAATAAAGAAATTCTCCTTTGTACAGAAATGATTGATCATTCCGAGTCTGGAGCACGAGATTACTCTCTGTCGAAAAGCGACCAATCGCCCATTCATAGCGATCAATTGCCTGACCCACCTGATCCATGCGAAGATATTTCTGATCCGAGTCTCACACCTACAGACAATACAGAACAACAAGATGAAGACCCCCCCTCTAACTCAACAGTACCAACAGACCAATCTCCTGAGAATATCCTTGAGGTAACTACTCCTACTAGACTTGTGCATTTAGATGATAAAACTATTGGATATCAATTACCTTTCAGGCAAAATCGTGGGAAGCCACCAAACCGTTATTCACCTGATATTGGCAAGACATCCAAGTATCCAATTGCAAATCATGTATCCACTGAGAAGCTGTCTGAACCACTCAAGGCTTTTGTGCATCAGTTGTCTGCTATCCATATTCCAACCAAGGTCTCTGAAGCATTGAAAGATCCTAAGTGGGTCCAAGCTATAAAAGAGGAGATGAAAGCTCTTGAGAAAAATCAGACTTGGACATTGGAGACTATACCTCGAGGAAAAAAGACTATCGGATGTAGATGGGTGTTTACTATAAAACACAATGCAGATGGATCTATCGAGCGATACAAGGCAAGACTTGTGGCAAAAGGATACACACAGACCTATGGTATAGACTATGAAGAAACCTTTGCTCCAGTTGCAAAGTTAAACACCGTCAGAGTCTTATTGTCCCTTGCAGCTAATTTGGATTGGCCACTACACCAGTTTGATGTAAAGAATGCTTTTCTACATGGCGAACTCACGGAGGAGGTGTACATGGACATTCCTCCTGGATATAATACTACTCAGACTGGAACAGTTTGCAGGTTACGAAAAGCATTGTATGGATTGAAACAGTCACCACGTGCATGGTTTGGACGGTTCACCATGGCAATGAAGAACAATGGTTTCAAACAGTGCAACTCAGATCATACTCTGTTCTTGAAACATCGAAAAGGGAAGGTAACAGCATTAATAATCTATGTTGATGATATGATTATTACTGGGAATGATAAACAGGAAATATCACAGCTACAAGACTATCTGGCTACTGAGTTTGAGATGAAGGATCTAGGTGGACTCAAGTATTTCTTGGGAATTGAGGTGGCTCGATCGCAGCAAGGCATATTTCTCTCTCAAAGGAAATATGTCTTGGACTTGTTGACAGACACAGGAATGCTAGATTGTAAACCTGTGGACACTCCTATTGTTCAGAATCATCATCTTGGAGAATATCCGGATCAAGTCACAACTAACAAAGAAAGATACCAAAGGTTAGTGGGAAGATTGATCTATTTGTCACATACTCGACCAGACATTGCTTATGCGGTGAGCGTTGTCAGTCAATTGATGCACTCTCCAAGTGAAGACCACATGAATGCAGTTCTTCGGATACTTAGATATTTGAAGTTTGCACCTGGAAAAAGACTTATGTTCTCAAAGCATGGTCATCTAAATATTGATGGTTATTCAGATGCAAATTGGGCAGGTAATGTAACAGATAGAAAATCCATATCGGGTTACTTCGCATTCTTGGGAGATAATTTGGTGACATGGAGGAGCAAGAAACAGAATTTAGTAGCTTTATCTAGTGCAGAAGCCGAGTTCAAAGGCATGACTAAAGGGATTTGTGAACTTCTTTGGTTAAGAAAGTTGCTTACTGAACTTGGGTATGAACCTACATCCACAATGAATCTCTTTTGTGACAACAAGGCTGCTATAGCCATTGCACAGAATCTGGTTCAGCATGATCGTACTAAACATGTTGAGGTGGATCGACACTTCATCAAACAAAAGCTTGAGGCTAAAGTGTTTCAGTTTCCTTTTGTGAAATCCGAGGATCAATTGGCGGATATTTTGACAAAGGCGATTTCCAGTAAAGCATTCCACAATTCACTAGATCAATTGGGCATTGGCGACATCTATGCACCAAGGTGAGGGGGAGTGTTGGCGTGACTTGTGGATATTGACTTACTTTCCTTACACACCAAGAATTCCTATTATAATTGTAATTAATTTACTTTAATTCCTGATTTCCTACTGTAACTAGATTTAGGAATTTATTATTTACTTGCCCATTCAGGTTTCGTTGTATTATAAATATGACCTCCTACAATGAGAAGAATACATAGAAAATTCCCACAAACAAATATTCTCTCATAGTTTTCATATTTTAGCAATAATCATCAATCACGTCCATTGTTTTTCATCAATCACGTCCATTGTTTTCATCATAAAACGGTCTTCTTCATTAAAACAATGAACTGTTCCTGCACCTGCGATTGATTCTGAAAAGTGATGTAGAATTGGAGCCTTTCGAATTCCAACCATCCTGGCGAGTTCTCTGGCAGTGGTAATGTAATAAGCCTGCAAAATATATATATATAATAAGATAAATACCTGTGCAACGAGGTACTTGAATATGAGCTCCAAGAAACATTAACTTTCAAATTTTGAAAAAACAATAAACCATTACATTTTACTTGTAGGGAAATATAGTTAAGATTTTCCTTTGTAGGTAGAAGGAGTTTGGTTACAATCAAAATGTTGAAACATGGAAAAATAAATTCAAAATGGGGTTTCTCTTACTTGATACCACATGGAGAGTGCAAAAACGCCAAGGCAAAGAATGAAGACTTGCCAGGCCACTTGAGACATAAGGATGATGATGCTTATTAGCTGGACGAGGGCAAATACCAATCCAGCTAATCTATATGGAATGTCCGTGTCTACTGTGCTTTGATCCGTAGAACACTGTAACAATTAATATGTTTTTGGAAAGGAAAATAAGAGTTAGAACTTGATATATACTTCAAAGAGTAGAGTCTATTAAACTTCCAAACAGGAAAGAAAATACATCAAAAGTTTAATAACCCAACCCCTCTATCGCTTAATTAAAAAAACTTTAATAATTTTCTATTATATCAATTAATTTAATTGGTCAAACTCGAAGAAAGAGTACACCCAACTGTAATTATCAAATTCGAGTGGGACTAGTAGTTAATCTGTTAAAGGATACAAAATCTATAATTTTTTTTAATTATAAAAGGCATTTTATTTGCCCCCTTTTTTTAATCAATTAGTTACAAAACAAAATTTTAATGATTCTGAATAACCGAATTACAATTACAATAAATAGTTTTCATGGGTCAAGTTATGCGCTTTATGATCTGTTTTTGGTGTAATTATTTATCCTCGCTCTATAGATATAAAAGATATAAATAAATTATTGTAATACGTAATAATTAGAATGCAAATTTTATTTGGTTTTTCTTTTTGGGTAATCGTCAAGGTTCTTTGCTGTGGTCAAAATAAGAACATAATGAACCAAATCAACATAAGAAGTCACTTCTACCTTATTCATGTTTCCTCAAAGATAAAATGAAGGTTCAATTAGATTCAATCAATTTGAAACTTGGTTTGCTGTTTGTGGTTGGTCTTGTAACTCCAAGTTGTTTTCCGTCTGTTTCAAAAAAAAAATTCTGAATGTTTGGTTTCATTTTCTATTTGACTGTGATAATAGGATCTAGGCAGATTTTTTTGTCCAACATTGTTTGCATAATTTTGTTGTTATCGACGTAATTAAGTGTACCAATGTCCAGTCCAATCCCATGAAGTATCAGTATTTGTAGAGAAACTTGGCATTCCTTGAATATTTTCAGTGTTTCTTGCTGCCATTGATCTTACCCAGTGCTTTGAGTAAACGTTGTAGATGGAAGATCATAACTTTCAACCTTTTAGAATTATTATCTTCTCTGTTCTCCTTAGATTGCCGTGAATTAACATTGTTGATAAATAAAGTGAGATTGGATATCATGTTCCAAATCTTACCATCTACTGCTATTTTTGGGAAGGTAGCTTGAAATTTTGTTCCTATCTTTTTTCTATGTTAAAACAAAATAAACATGCTTCTAGCTCAATGAAAATTCTGTAATTTGCACAGGAATCTGAAAAATATAAACATTCTTTTTCTCTGGAGTTTGGGTCACTTCCAACTTGCTTTCTTTGATTTTGCTTCAATTTGAGATGGATTTGGGGTTCAATTTTGACTGGGTTAGGGTCAGACAAAGGGAGAGTTGGGTTCGATTAAGACAAAGGGTGAGGAGTTTGATAGATGTCTTGGAATTTTATTTCAATATGAGAAATTTCTGTGCAGCTTATGCTCAGCTAATTTCTATGTATAGATAACTAGCTTCTTGGTAAAGATTACCTTTGTTACTCATTCCTTAGTTATATGTTTTTTGGACTTTCTTGATCAATTATTATGCTTCCCACTGAAAGCAAATATAGGAAATTATCACATGCACTGTCAAAACCTTTTTCTTTTTCACTTTTCAAATTGTGAATCACAATATGAGTTGCAAAAACAAGATGAGCAGATAGTTATTGATGTGTAAGACGTGTGCTTCGTTTGGGGTTCAATTTAGTTTTAGTTGGCTTGATTAGATTGGTTATTTGGCTTTTAAGTTTGATAATTGTTGGGTTTTCTTTTCCTTATTTTTTTGTGTTTAGGATTTTTTTTAATTTCTCATTTTTATTCTTTTTTAATTTCCATGAGTTTAGACTTACTGCAGAATAAATTAACTCCTAAGTTTTATTAATTGAAAGATAGAGACGCAAAACATTGACAGAATATAATTCATATATATATATATATATGCCTGCCTTGGTTGCGTGTATGTTTGCAGAACAGATGGTATGAGCTGCATTTACATATTATTATAACAGAGAGAAAAAAAGAATGATTAAACCAGCTGCGGATCATGACAAAAACCGAAGATACAGTTAGATTTTTTTTTTTCAGCAAATCACTGAACGTCTGCAAAACAAGATCCATCCATATCTCCACGCCTGAGCCTCCCAATATATAATTAGCATTCACTCAGATGTTCAGGCTAGCCAATGTATAATATAAACTGCATATACAGTAATATAAGGCAACACATAAAACTGTAAGCATTGACAATTGTAATAGTCATTATCATAATTATTAAAGTCAAAGAAATGAAAATTAATAATTGCTGATGTTTCCATGGACTTAATGCAGATGTGCAATCTTATATATTAAGTCTTCCTGCTGCAAATCCAATAAATCTTATAGAGCAATCCTATAGCTATAGCAGGAACAATAAATGGCCCAGGAGATGAAAATTGAGATTGTCAAGAAGGAAACCATAAAACCATCTTCCCCAACTCCCCACAACCTCAAAAGTTTCAAGCTCTCTCTTTTAGATCAGCTTTCTCCTGTAGCATATGGTCCTTTGGTTCTTTTCTACCCCAACAATGTCAGTGAGGTTACATTAACAGAGGAAAGGTCGCATCAGCTAAAGAAATCACTCTCAGAAGCCTTAACTCGCTTCTATCCACTTGCTGGAAGAATAAAAGATAACCTGTTTATTGAATGTAATGATGAGGGGGCTGTCTATGTTGAAGCTCGAGTCAACGCCCTTCTGTCGAACTTCCTCGATCAACCCAACTTGGAAATACTAAAATTGCTTCTTCCCATTAAGGTTGAATCCCCTGAAGCAGCCACAGGGTGCCTGCTGCTTGTTCAAGCCAGTTTTTTTGAGTGTGGAGGATTGGCCATAGGTGTGTGCATGTCACACAAGCTTGCTGATGCATCAACTTTGAGCACATTCATCAAAGTTTGGGCTGCCACAGCTCTTGGCCTTGGTCACACTGTGGTACCAGATTTCAGCGCAGCAACCCGATACCCGCCTAGAGATTTCTCAGCACAGAGTCCTGCAGCTGCCATGGAGATGAAGATAGTCAAGCGTGTCACAAAGAGATTTGTGTTTGATGGTCCAAAGATGAGAGCTCTTAAAGCTAAAGTCACTAGTGGAAGTGTGCAGAGACCTACAAGAGTTGAGGCTGTAACAGGCCTCATTTGGAATTGTGCAAGGAAGGCGTCAAAACTAAGTTCAGGGATTTCCAAGTTATCAATGGTGTCACAATCTGTCAACATACGCAAAAGGGTTGTGCCACGATTGCCACAAACCTCAATTGGAAACCTTGTGGGGTACTACACTGCAATGGCAGAGGAGAGTGGAATAGAGTTGAACTCCATGGAATTGGTTTCTCGACTGAGGAAGGGGATGGTTGAATTTAATGAAATCCATTCCAAGAGATTGCAAGGGGACATTGTGTTTGAAGCTATATGCGAGTATTTTAAGGAGATAGAAAACATTATGAGAAGAGATGACATAAACTTGTTTATCTGTACAAGTTTATGCAACTTTGGAATATATGAGATTGATTTTGGGTGGGGAAAGCCAATTTGGGTGAACATACCTTTTGATATACTCAAGAATTTTGCTAGTTTGATTGACACAAAGGAGGGTGATGGAGTAGATGCATGGATAAGTTTAAGTGAGGAAGACATGGCCTTATTTGAACGTGACCCGGAACTTCTTGCTTTCGCTTCTTTAAATCCAAATGTATTTGGACCTGTAACAAGGAGATCTTCTCTTTAGTTTCTTAGGATTTATTCGATGTTTTTGCTGGTTTTTCTCTTCTTGTTCTGGAATAAGAATTTTCTGTTTGAAATTGAATAAATGCAACTCTGCAATGCCAAGGAACTCTACACTTTCTGGTATAAGTTAACTGTTTAAGCTCACGCCTCACACAAAACACCATTTTAAGAGGTTTTCCAAATATGCTTCACTTTTCAATGGAAATCGAAGACAGAGCAATACCCTATAAAACCTTGGAAATGCTACATTAGTGGGACAAATTGAAAACCTCAAATAGCTTTACAAAATTTAATTGGACCCAAGAACATGGTCATAATTGGACCCAACAATTGAGGTTCATGCACATTCTATACAAAATATTTAAGACGGATCTCTATAGGCCCTTGTTCATGGAAGATCTCCTCAAAAATTCCTCAACCAATTTGGAGAATGCAGAAGAACTATCCTCAAGTAACCGAGCTGGAGAATCATACTCTGAAACCCTGCCTGTATGAATCAAAGAGTTAATAAAATCTTTTAAATCATGTCACCTAATCAATATTAAGTTTTTCAATCATCCGTAAATGTTATTTCGGACCAGGTTTCAATATTAATATGCTTCAACTATAATATCTGCTCACGTGGAATTTTCTATCCATTTTGGAACATATCTACAGAGCAGGTTATACTAACAGTACCTTCATCAAGAACTAAAACCAGGTCATTGTCGATAACCGTAGGAATCCGGTGAGCCACAGTGATCACAGTGCATCCACTCGTTTCTTTTCTTATTGTCTGCTGAATTAGAGTATCTGTTGCTGTATCAATAGAAGCTGTAGCCTCATCCAAGACGAGAATTTTCCTTTTCTTTAAAAGCACTCGGGCCAGGCAAACAAGCTGCCTCTGTCCAACACTCCAGTTTTCTCCATCTTCAGCAACTGTTCAGTGTTTGAACGAATAAAAATATAAAAACTGAACTGCTTTGGTTGCTCATATGATTTCGTAGATTATTAAATCTCCATACCTGGTGTATCAAGAAGCCTTTGGTCCTGCCTAATGATCTCCGCCAGTCGACATTGATTCAGAACCTGTGTTATTGAATTATGTAACTAACAATACCACAATATATCATTCTTGTAAATAAAGACTTTGATCCTAACCTCCCAGAGTTCTTGATCAGAATGTTGTTGCAAAGGATCCAGATTGGTCCTCATGGTTCCTTGAAATAAAGTTGGGTCTTGTGGAATAATGCTCAACCTTGACCTTAAGTCCTGCAGACCTATCTTAGAAATATCAACACCATCAATAAGAATCTGCCCTCCTGAGGGATCCACTATCCTGAAGAGCGCTTGGATCAAAGTGGACTTTCCACTCCCTGTCCTGCCTACGACTCCTATTTTCTTCCCTCCAGGGAAGGTGCAAGTGATCCCTTTGAGAACAGTTGGGAGAGCTGGATTATATTGCACACGAAGGTTTTCGATTTCAATTTTTCCTGCCATTGGCCATTCAGGAACTGGTCTACTGTCTTCAATCACTAGTGGTGCTTCAATTGGTATCTTTGTGAACTGAAGAATTCTCTCCACTGATATCATTTTGTTTTCTACATTGCATGTATTCCATATCACCCAAGCTTGCAGAACATTTAGGTTCAAACCATAAGTAGCAGCCAAACCTGCCAAACCTGAGACCGAAGCAACATTGACAGTTAACTTTTAAAGCTTATGGTGTCAATATTTCCTCATATTTCATCAGGGATTGGAGGGGCTTACTAGGATCAATGGCAGACCTAGGCAGGCTGACCAAGATGATAAGAACAATGAAGTAAACAAGGTTGAACAGAAAATTGGTCCGAACAGACAGCCATTCCATCGTGCCATAATTGTGAAAGACTATGCTGGAATAATCATCAATCAGGTCCATTGTTTTCATCATAAAACGGTCTTCTTGATTGAAACAACGAACTGTTCCTGCACCTGCGATTGATTCTGAAAAGTGATGTAGAATTGGAGCCTTTCGAATTCCAACCATCCTGGCGAGTTCTCTGGCGGTGGTAATGTAATAAGCCTGCAAAATATATATATATATATATAAAACAAGATAAATACCCGTGCACCGAGTTACTTGAATATGAGCTCCAAGAAACATTAACTTTCAAATTTTGAAAAAACAATAAACCATTACATTTTACTTGTTAGGGAAATATGGTTAAGATTTTCCTTGCAGGTAGAAGGAGTTTGCTTACAATCAAAATGTGGAAACATGGAAAAATAAATTCAAAATGGGGTTTCTCTTACTTGATACCACATGGAGAGTGCAAAAACGCCAAGGCAAAGAATGAAGACTTGCCAGGCCACTTGAGACATAAGGATGATGATGCTTATTAGCTGGACGAGGGCAAATACCAATCCAGCTAATCTATATGGAATGTCCGTGTCTACTGTGCTTTGATCCGTAGAACACTGTAACAATTAATATGTTTTTGGAAAGGAAAATCAGAGTTAGAACTTGATATATACTTCAAGAGTAGAGTCTATTAAACTTTCAAACAAGAAAGAAATTTAGAACTGACCCTACTAAGGATTCGACTAGAAAGCGTGGAGTCGAAAAATGAAATTGGTGCTCGGAAAACTGAAGTAATCATTCCAAGGAAGAGACGCTGAGCAGTCTGAAGAGCAATAGTTGCCAGAAAAACTGCCCTTCCCAAAATGAAGATGGAACTCCCAGCAGATAACAGAGCAAACACCCACATCAACCTCTCTTTGCTGACCCTGTCTTCTTTCTCTGTTCCCCAAGCAATCCAGTAATTGCTGCCCATTTGTAGTCCCTGGAAGAGGACTTGACAGACAAGGATGACCGGGACAAGAGCACCTCTATAAGCAGAAGTTACAAAGGTTGAGTAAACACGCCATTTCACTCGACCAGTTTCTGCTTCTTCTTCATGACTTTTTTCTGAAAGGTTCCCATTGTTGATAGCCTCTTTTTCTTCTGAAACCTTTATTAGATTAACTTGATGAGGTCTTCTGTTATCTTGTTGGCATGTGTTAACTTGGTCAAATGATTTTTTATGTACAGACATTTGTCTGACGAGCTCACCGTTGGGATCCGCAATCAAATCCTCATATTTTCCAGACTCAGCAATTTTGCCATCTTTAATTACCTATCAACAATTGAATTGGAAGGAGAGAATTAAGAGACTTGACAAAACATGTTAGTAATAGTATCTGAATAAAGCAGCAAAAGAAATCCAATAACATACCAAGACAAGGTCTGCTGCTTCTAAGAATTCTAATTGGTGGGTAGCATAGATGACAGTCTTCATGGACAAGTGTTGCAAGAGACATTTCTGCAAAACATTCCAATTTCCGATTAAATCCAGTTCTTGAACATAAATATAGCAGTGCACTAACACTATAAGACATGAACATAAATATAGCTATAATGATAAGAAATTTGGCTTGCCTTAAACAAGTGTGTTCCTGTATGTGCATCAACAGCACTGAAAGGATCGTCGAAAATATAAACATCTGAATCACTGTAGACTGCTCTTGCAAGTTGAACTCTTTGCTTTTCTCCCCCACTTAGAGTCATCCCTCTCTCCCCCACTACAGTCAAATCCCCATCTGCCCACGTATTGACATCATGGTCCAAAGCACAAATTTCCAAAACATCCTCATAACAGCCCCTATTCATTTCCTTGCCAAACAACACATTCTCCCTTATTGTTCCAGTTTGAATCCAAGCACTTTGTGAAACATAAGCTTTTGTTCCATAAACCTTTGCTCCTGCCCCAGAAATTTTGGGAATCTCACCAAGTATACTGAGTAGTAGGCTTGACTTGCCAGAACCAACAGAGCCACAAACTGCAACCTTGGATCCTTTCATAATCTTTATCTTCTCCGTTATTTTAATTGTAGGTGTCTTTAAGTCTTGCTCGCTTGTTTTCCATGCATACTCTCCTGGCTCAAGAACAACCGTGACATTGGATACTTTTGAATCATGGCAAGGTATCAGCTTCATTTGATCTTCTTGGACAAACTCTTGGATACGATCAATAGATACTTTTGTCTGAGTAATCATGGAAATGAGCTCTGGGAAGTTGTAGATAGGCTCTCCTAGAATTCTGAACGTAGCTAAAGCAGACAATACCGTACCTATTGTTAAGGGTGTGTTTAGTATTATGCATACACCAAAAGTGGTAACTGAGACTAGAGTTGGTGAAGCCCAGAAGAGAAAGACCACTGCTGAGCTTGTATAAAGGTATCTCTTCAGCAAATTCCTCTCAGTTTCCCTGTGTTGAAGCAGCTTCTTCAAGAATGTAGGCTCCCATGAGTGCAACTTTAAAACTCTGATGTTCTTCAGAATCTCTGATGTTACCTTGATTCTTGAATCCTTCTCTTCCATGATCTTGGAGTGAAGCCATTTTTGCATTTTGGCCAAAGGTGTGTTGCATATCATGATCAAAATTGTGGAAAGAAGAGCAGCAGCAGAGGGGGCGGCCCCAAGATTCCTGTAAAGGATAGCCAAGGCCAAAAACACCTGAACTGGGAGCAACCAAACACCATGAATGTACCAGCAGAAGTCTCCAATTCTTTCTACATCCACATTGATTAAATTAACAATTTTACCATTACTTGGACAAGAATACTTGATGGAGATAGATTTCTGGTAAATCAACAATGTGAGAGCTGCTCGTACTCGTACACCAATTACTTGAGCACCAAAGTACCACTGTCTCTGACTCAATGATTCCAATGTCTTAGCAATGAAGAATGTGAACGCAAGAATCAGTCCATGGTGGATGCTTGAATTGTCATGTTTTTCAAGTAAATAATTTACAAAATTTGTAATTAGGAATGGACCAACATATGATGAAGCCGTATTGACTCCTGCAAAAAAAATGAATAAAAAAATATAAAAACCTGCAGAACAAGAATGAAAATAAAAAGGAGAAACAAAACTGATTCAAGAACAAAGAGTTACCTGCAAAAACAGCATTTATAGCTAATGATTTTCCTATAGCCTGCATTATGGCTTTCGACAATGAAGAGTCTTCCATCTTCTGTTTCCTAAGTGATTCATCGAGCACAGAGGAAGCATTTTTTGCTCTTTCTGAGGGAGGAACATATGGTATATGAGGTAATTCTAGTTTCTGGATTCGACCCCTTCTGAAAAGTGGGTTCAGCCATTGAAATGTAGCCTTGCTCCAAATTCCAGCATTCGCATAAGTATCAGTGTTTTCAGGTGGAGCTTCATCTTCCTTCTCAAGTAATGGTTGCTTAAGGTCATTTTTTTTCTGCGCATCATAGCTAAAAGCATTGAAGCAAAGGAGTATTGACAAAGGAAAAGAAGCGAAATCGACTATGTTAGCCTTCAGAAGAATATGTGGCAAATCTATGGATATGAAGTGAGTGATGAGGTAAAGGCACACATAAAGTAGGTAAAAACTGCAGGCAAAGATCCACCAAATAATGAGGACCCAAGGCCACCTATTCTGCTCACTGTGAGTTCTGTTCTTGGCGTAGAATGTAACTACGGTGGCTAAAATCCAAGTCATGCCAGAGAAGATTGATTTACAACTTACATTTCTACCACCACCCCAATACTCATAAACGCCAAAACCAAGGTAGAAAATTGAGATTAAGGCGTTTGAAAAAATGGTAACCAAAGCAAAAACTTCACATCCTCTGCCTGCTCTATGTATCAAACTGCTGCCATCTCTTCTTCGTCTCATAATATCTAGCAAAACCCACGTCAATAACACTACGAAAAACACTACATTAAAAATCTCCAGCGAGATATCCATGGAGGCCAAGAAGAAGAGCACTGAGGGGAGGAACATAGGCGTGGTAAAGTTGGAATCTTTAGGTTTCTACCTATTCATAGTACATACCAAACATTCCCTTTTTGCACTCATATATTTCATTATTTATTTTCAGTTACGGAATGTTATAAAATCAAAATAATATAGAAACGAACTAAAAAAAAAAGAAAAAAAAAAGGGAAAGCTTTTTGTGAGCCTTGCCTGAATTTCAATGAAAGGAAGGAAATATCGGCTTATCTAACATAATCTTAGAATGCCGATAGTTCCTTCCTTTCTTAACCTCAGTTCTAAAATCCATTAATTTCTATGATGGTATATCTGGAACCTGAATCTTAACCTCAGTTCGTTTCCCTTTCAGCTCTATAAGAATGTGGTCATGCATGTCTACATAATCTTCCATTTCAAGCGTTGACCCTTTTTTACAACCACTGTGCAGTTATCAAAGTCAAAGTCTGTATATACTTATTTATTAATTTTCGAAAGGAGAATGTGTTGATGCATGTCTTCATAATCTTCCATTTCATGTACACAGTTCTCTTTATTCCTTTTTTTTGTTTTGGAATTTAAATGGTAAGACAAAACGTTCTCCTCAGATAAAAGAGGAAAAGAAAAATAAGAGATAGAGAAAAATCCGGAATCTCATAAATTGTGGGTATCTCATTCCTAAAGTGTACGGATTATTGATGAAGAGATTTTAAGAGCTTTAAAACTAGTTTTAAAAAAGGATATGGATCCTCTGCTATGATTTTCTCTGTCACAATTTACTTAACTTTCGGTCTCCACATGCCACCTTATTTAAATTTAATCTAATGCATTATACATCATCCTTAAAATAAAAATCCAATTTAGTCCTAATTAAAAATAGAGAAAGAAAAAAAAAAAAAAAAACCCTAACTTGACTACAACTTAACGTCAGTTTTTTATCTTCTTCTTCCATCTCACGTATCCCTTCCAAAACAAAATATGAGCCCTCATCAAATTATTCAGCAAAAGAAATCAAGAACCTGTACGTTGAGGGAAGTTATCACCAAAACGGATACTAGATAACATTATAGAATCTGAGGTACTTTTTGTTTTTTTTTTTTTTTGTTTTTTTCTGAGAAAGACGAAATTCATTTGAGGTTAAGTAAGATGTCCGCAATAAGATCAGGAGGTGTTTTAAACAAAACGCACTCTTGCCCATTACTCAAAGCATAACGTGCCAATCTATTATAGCAACCTCATTGCAAGGCCTAGGCGCATGACTAATTGTAGCCTTCTGGAAATGCGACAGAACCTCCCAGTAACCCTCATAAAGTACCCCCAGCAAGAACCTATTAGAATTCAGAACCCCCTTTTGAAACTGCCGCCATTGCAGTTTTAAGAGAATCCGTTTCGAACTCAACTGCACTGTAGCCCAAGTCTTGAGCACAATGAGAAGCAATTTTTCCAGTTGTCATCTTTAGGTCTCGTCTAACTACCAGAACCTATCATGAGGAGTTATCATTGCATTGCCCTCAGATTTGGGGTGAAAATATCTGACTCTACCGGGACGTAGGCTAATTGCCGAACCCCATTAAACCTTGCATTCTTTTATCTCATTTTTCTGCATCCAGTCTTTGGCTTTTTTTTTTTTTCGGTGTCAATTTCAATAATGCCCCCAAACTTATAGGGGGTATTTTGTTGTTAGCCCTATTTTAATTTAACAAACCCAACTTCACAACCTTTGCATGCATTAACAAACCCCACTCCAAAAGGCTTCAATTTGTCGAGTTTTGTGCTCCATTGTCAGCACCATTTCTTTTCTTTATAAGCATCCAAAGTGGGTAAGCTGAACAATTCTTCAAACTGGGTTGAAATTATCAAGCTATTCACGCTAAGGGCAGGGACAAAATGACAACAGCTATGGAGATTGGTATTATTGCTAGAGAAAACATCAAACCCTCCTCTCCAACCCCCACTCACTTGAAAACCTTCAAGCTTTCCCTTTTGGATCAAATGGTTCCCCCCACTTACATTCCACTGCTGCTCTTCTATCCCACAAGTGATCATCACAGAGCCCGGCAGCTAAAGAAATCACTATCGGAAACTCTAACTCGCTTCTATCCATTTGCTGGAACAATCAAAGACAACGCCTTTATCGAATGCAATGACAATGGGGCATGCTTCATTGAAGCTCGAGTCAGCTGCCTACTTTCACACATTCTCAATGAACCTGACCATGAGGTGCTAAAACAATTGCTGCCTATCAACTTTGAGTCCCCAGAAGAAGGCAGGGGATGTGTTCTGCATGTTCAAGCCAACTACTTTAAGTGTGGTGCAATAGCTATTGGCATGTGCCTTTCCCACAAGATAGCTGATGCAGCCACATTGACCACATTCATCAAAACCTGGGCTGCCACTGCTTCTGGGATTGGTGATGAGAGTGTGGTAGTTCCTCTGTTCAATGCAGTGTCAATGATGCCACTGAAAGACATCTCGATAGCCCCGCCAGCTTTTGAGATCAAACAGCACAAGTCTGTGACAAAGAGGTTTGTATTTCATTCCTCAAAGATTGCTGCTCTTAAAGCCAAGGTTACTAATAATTCTGTGAGTGCTGAAGTTGAACATCCTACAAAGGTGGAAACTTTAGCTGCCCTGATTTGGAAATGTGCAATGAAGGCCTCAAGGGCCAATTTGGGGATTTCAACTAGGCCATCAGCGTTGTACCAAAATGTGAACATTAGAAACAGAGTTTTGCCCCCTGTGCCTAATGAGTCTATTGGGAACTTTGTTGGGTCCTTCATTGCTAGAACATCGGAGGCTGAGACAGAGTTACATGGGTTGGTTGCTGAATTGAGGAAAGGGATTCTGCAATTTTGCAAGAATGCAAAAAGCGTTCCGCTGATTGAGGACATTTCGGTAATTTTGAAGCCTCAGATAGAGGCTATAGGCTTGTTGTGTAGGGATGACGTGGACTTCTATGCCTGCACCAGTTGGTGCAGGTTTCAGGTATATGAAGCTGCAGATTTTGGGTGGGGAAAGCCAATGTGGGTGACTTCAGCTAACCCAACATGCAAGAATATGGTAATTTTGTTAGATACTAAAGATGGTGATGGAATAGAGTGTTTGGTAAGATTGACAGAAGAAGACATGAAAGTGTTTGAGTGTGACCAAGAGCTGCTTGCTTATGCATCTTTGAACCCAAGTGTCTTCAAAACTGGTTGACCAACTTATTATGCATGGATAAGTTCTTTGTTTCTTCTTGTGGGTTTCGAAAACAAAATCGTAATGCTAATCTAAGACTATATATATGCAAACACATGATGAGAGTTCAAGTTTATTTAGGATGCTCAATTATTATGAGAAACTTTTTTTTCTTTTCATGATTTGGTTCTGCAAATAAATTCTAGACCAGCAAACACACGATTATGCTAATTCTCATTCAATTTAAAGACGTGCAAGTGGATTTTCCTTGACATTACCAATTGGGGAGCGAAGCAACGCCATGAACTCTTTGTTATGTTCGAACTTGTCCATGTCTTCCTTTTTCAAGCTAAAATAAGACTCAATTCCATCACCATTTCTGGTGTCCATGAAGACTATTTGATTACTGATACGTATAGCAGTCATGCTCACCCATGTAGGCCTTCCCCAACCAAAATCTGCATCGTACACAGGAAACTTGCATACACTAGAAAAAGTCAATGTGACCAGCTCTCCTTTTGCAGCCTTCTCCGTTCTTTTCTTCATGAAATCCAGATGTTCTTGATACCCATCTTGGAATTTCCTCATATAATTATTGTCAATCTTCTCAATTTCCTCCATCATCACCGATCCTGCTTCTATCACTTTGATTAAGATCGAAACAAGAAGAACACTCTGCTTTACAAGTTGTGAGGTGAGGATTCACAACTTTCTATCCCACCTACCACCATAATGGGTGGCTAAGATTCAATCTCACCTAACATGTTGGGTGGCTAAGATTCAATCTCACCTAACATGTTGGGTGGCTAAGATTCAATCTCACCTAACATGTTGGTGGCTAAGATTCAATCTCACCTAACACCATCCACCAACTATGTCACCTACCAACATCCACCAACTACTTCTACCAACTACGGTACAACGAATCTGGACATATGGGCTAAGAGGTCCAGCATGATCAATCCAACGGGTTGGGCCTTGAATTGGGCCTTGAACATGCGGGCCGTGACATTCTCCCCCACCTAATTCGGTAACGTCCTCGTTGCCGCGGTAGATCCGTCTCGTTCGAATGCTTCGATGATGTCCTTGTACTTCCACAAGGACTCTTGTTTCTCCCAATTGCCTTCGGACTCTGGCAGGCCCTTCCATTTGACAAAGTACTCAAAGTACCTCGGTACACCCTTGCGTCGTACCTCTCGCTTGGCCATGACGCACTCAACCTCCCTGTCAAATGAAGTCACCATCAAAGGTGGAGCTCGTTGAGACTCTCCACGACTTGGCTCCTCGGGGTCGGCATGGTAGGGCTTGAGATTGCTCACGTGGAACACCGGATGAATCTTCAATCGAGGTGGTAGTTCCACACGGTAAGCAGCTCTTCCCACTGATCGGATGATAGGAAATGGACCCTCATATCTCCTCAACAACGCTTTGTGCAATCTTCTAGTGGACTTGTGTTGAGAAGGGTTGAGCTTCACAAAGACCAGATCACCTGGTTGGAACACAACGTCCCGCCGATGCTTGTCTGCCCATTTCTTCATCTTCCGAGTTGCCTTCTCCAATTGAGCCCGAGCCAGCTCATTAGTCACCTGCCACTCCTTGGCCGTTTTGTATGCAGCAGGACTACTCCCCGTGTAGCCTGACACCACTGTGTTCGGTGTTATAGGTTGTTGTCCTGTTGCCAACTCAAAAGGACTTGACCCTGTCGACTCCGACTGCTGCAAGTTGTACGAGAACTGAGCAACATCCAACAACTTTGCCCAATCTCGCTGGTTGGCACTCACATAGTGCCTCAAGTATAGCTCCAAGAGCGCATTCACCCTCTCCGTCTGACCGTCTGTTTGTGGGTGAAAGCTGGTAGAGAAGTTCAACTGTGAGCCAAGTAGCCTGAAGAGCTCCGTCCAAAGTTTACCAGTGAAGCGAGTGTCACGATCACTGATAATACTCTTGGGGATCCCCCAATACTTCACCACATGCTTCAGAAACAAGCGTGCAGCTTCCTCCGCATTGCAATCTGCCGGTGCGGGGATGAAGGTAGCATACTTGGTGAATCTGTCGACTACCACCAAAATTGAGCCACACCCTTCCGACTTGGGTAGACTCACAATGAAGTCCATGGACAAACTCTCCCATGGTCTGGTTGGAACAAGAAGTGGCTCTAGCAACCCACCCGGCTGCTTCTGCAATGTCTTGTCTTGTTGGCATACAAGACAAGTCCGCACGAACGAGTCTACATCTTCCCGCATCTGTGGCCAATAGTAAGCTTCACTCATCAAGGCTAATGTCCGATGAGTGCCCGGATGTCCTGCCCACTTCGAGTCATGACACTCCTTCAGTAGCTCTCGCCTCAGATTGTCCCACCTTGGAACATAGATCCTCTTCCCTGTTGCATAGAGAATCCCATCATCGAGCCAAAATCTTCTTGTCTTCCCATCTTTGACAAGCTCCAACAGACTTTTGGCTTGGGGATCATGCAACAAGCCTTCTCGTATCCTCTGCATGAGAGAACTCTGGGGTTGTGTGACAGCTGCTAGCACGGCCTTCCTGCTTAAGGCATCAGCAACGACATTTGTCTTCCCTTGCTTGTACTCTAGTTTGTAGTCGAACTCTGCCAAGAAGTCTTGCCACCTAGCCTGCTTGGGTGACAACTTCTGTTGGGACTGAAAGTAGCTTGTGGCAACATTGTCGGTCTTGACCACGAACTGAGAACCAAGTAAGTAGTGCCTCCAAGTCCGCAAGCAGTGCACTACGGCTGTCATCTCCTTCTCTTGAACGGTATACCTCCGCTCCGTGTCATTGAGCTTCCGACTCTCGAAAGCCAATGGGTGTCCATCCTGCATGAGTACACCACCAATAGCAAAATCTGATGCATCAGTGTGTACCTCAAAAGGTTTGCTAAGATCTGGAAGTCTCAGCACTGGTTCCTCCATAAGAGCCCTCTTCAACTCATTGAAGGCATGTTGGCATCGGGGTGTCCACTCCCACGCCTTGTTCTTCTTCAGCAAATCCGTCAAGGGGGCGGCTATGGCTGAATATCCCTTGATGAACCTGCGATAGTAGTTCACCAATCCAAGGAAAGACCGCAACTCAGGTACCTTGATTGGTGGTTCCCACTCTTGAATGGCTCGCACCTTGCCCTCCTCCATGAGCAATTGTCCTCCCCGTATCTTGTGACCAAGGAACTCGACCTCTTCTTGGACAAATGAGCACTTCTCCTTCTTCACATAGAGCTGGTTCTCCCTTAGAACTTGGAAGACCTTCTGCAAATGCTCAAGGTGTTCCTCCAGAGAATTGCTGTACACCACAATATCATCGATGTAAACTACAACAAACTTGTCCAAGAAAGGATGGAATACCTTGTTCATAAGAGTGCAAAATGTTGCAGGGGCATTGGTCAAGCCGAACGGCATGACAAGGAACTCGTAAGACCCATATCTTGTCACACATGCGGTCTTTGATTCATCTCCCGGTGCGATCCTCACTTGATAGTATCCTGAGCGCAAGTCCAACTTGGTGAAGTACTTCGCTCCTCCCAACTGATCAAACAAATCTGCAATCAAAGGGATTGGATACTTGTTTTTGATGGTCACCTTGTTTAGCGCCCTGTAGTCGATGCACAACCTTAGTGTTCCCTCCCTCTTCTTCTGGAAAAGAACTGGGGCACCATAAGGGGCCTTGGACGGTTGGATGTACCCAGCGTCCAACAACTGCTTCAACTGCTTCCTCAATTCCTCCAACTCAGGAGGTGCCATCCGGTACGGCGCTTTGGCAGGGGGTTTGGCACCCGGTTCCAACTCAATGGCATGATCCACCTCTCTCCTAGGTGGTAAGGTTTTGGGCAACTCCTTGGGCATGACATCTGCAAACTCCTTAAGGATTGCCTCCACCGCTTTCGGAACTGGTTGGACTTCCTTCTCAACTACATTCATCTTCATAGTTGCAAGGAACGTCGGTTCGCCTTTCTTCCAAGATTTGGAAAATTGCATGGCTGACAAAAGCTTCGTCCCGCTTTGTTGTCTCACTACTGGCACCATGCATGGCATTGTTCCACCCTGTGTAATGCACATAGTATTGTGAAAGGGAATGGGAAATGCTTTTACCTTGTCCATGAACTCCATTCCTAGCACGACATCGTAGTCATCCATCGAGATCACGGAGAAGTCAGCTACTCCCTTCCAAGTGGCAATGTGTAGCTCCACACCACGAGCTACCCCATCAATGGGCTTGGCAGTTGAATTCACCGTCTTCATACTGCCTGCTTCCTTCGAGACTCGACACCCAAGTCTCTTTGCTTCCTGCACGGACATAAAGTTGTGCGAAGCACCTGTATCCACCAGGCAACGGGTTGTCTTGCCATTCACCATGGCATCGACGAACATTACTCCTTTAGCTTGAACCTGTGGTTGAGCACCTTTGGCCTGCAAGGCATTGAAGCGGTGAATGGCCCCCATTCCTGCTTCCCTCTCGGTCTCCTGGTTCATAGCATTCAGAGCTTTCTTTTTCGGACAATCCCGCATCATGTGCGGTCCATCGCAGAAGTAGCAAGCTAGCTTTGACTTGTCTTTCCCCTTGTCACCTTTGTCATTCTTCTTCCAGGATGACTTGTGACCGTCAGACTTGTCTCCTGACTTGCTACCCTCTTTTGGCTTGTTGTCTCCCCCACCGGATCCATTGCCACCTTTCTTTCCGTTGAACTTGGAGTCGCCTTGATCACTCCTCTTGAACTCTACAAGAGACTCAGCTGCAGCAATTGCCTCTGACAAAGTTTGGACGTGTCTCCTTTGTAACTCCAGCTTGGCCCAATTCTGTAGGCCACTCATGAAGTACATGAGCTTGTCTTCATCTATCATGCTAGGCACCTCGAACAACAGGTTGGTGAACGTGGCGACGTAGTCCTTCACGCTCCCAGTTTGCTTCAGCCATCTTAGCTTCTCCTTTGCCTCATACTTGGCATTCTCTGGATAGAAATGCAACATAATATCCTTCTTAAAATCTTCCCAAGTCTCAAGTGTAAACGTACCTTGTTCGATCTCCATAGATCGACGACGCCACCACATGAGAGCATTGTCGGTGAGAAACAACGTTGCCGCATTGATCTTGGGCTCATCATCCTCGAGCTTTAGATACTTGAAATACCTTTCGATATTCCACAAGAAAGTGTCTAGCTCCTTCGCCTCCCTCTTCCCATTATAGGATTTGGGCTTGAAAGAATCTAGCAACTTGGGTTCCTTCGGAGTCCGGGTCTTGTTCAAGACAACTTCCTTGCACAAAGCCCAATCTCCCTTCACATCCTTCATCTCATCACGGAGCGAAGTAAGCTCCGCTAAGAAATGATCTAACTTGGCTTGAACATCTAGCTTGATGTCGTCTAGCGCGGAGTTGAGGACTCCCTGGAATTGGCCTTGAAGCTCATCCGCTACAGTTTCGAAGCCCCCCTTCGTAAGGACGTCCTCTTCGAGTCGCTGATCGAGCTCGACCACGGCATTCTCCATCTTAGAAAGCCGCTTCTCCATCACGGCCACCGCATCTCTAGATCGTTCCCTCTTTGATTTGCCCCCACGATCCATGTTGACCTTGGACAGGTCTGTCTCCACATCTGATGATCCGCTCTTCGACATGCTTCTTTGAATGATTCGAGCTTTTGCTCTGATACCAACTGTCACGGGATGACTTTTTCGGAGTCTTCCTTCCGTGCGGCCTTAGACTTGATCGCCTCTCGAACAAGCTAAGTCAGCCTCCTTCCTACAATATAAGATCGAAACAAGCAAAGAACACTTGCAAGAGCAAGAACACAATAAGAACACTCAAGAACACAATAAGAACACTCAAGAATGTTTGGGAGAATATATGCTTGTATTGCTACTCAATGCTTTACAAGTTGTGAGGTGAGGATTCACAATGTGACATCCTCCTTATATACACTTTCTATCCCACCTACCACCATAATGGGTGGCTAAGATTCAATCTCACCTAACATGTTGGGTGGCTAAGATTCAATCTCACCTAACATGTTGGGTGGCTAAGATTCAATCTCACCTAACATGTTGGTGGCTAAGATTCAATCTCACCTAACACCATCCACCAACTATGTCACCCACCAACATCCACCAACTACTTCTACCAACTACGGTACAACGAATCTGGACATATGGGCTAAGAGGTCCAGCATGATCAATCCAACGGGTTGAGCCTTGAATTGGGCCTTGAACATGCGGGCCGTGACACATGGCAGCCCTGTAATAATTTCCAAAAGTATGCTGAGGCAGAGGTGGCTTGAACCTGGAACGAAGATCCATGATATAAACAACTGCGTACAACGTTTGAGCTCTTTCCCTAGGCCTTGACAAAACAAAGATGTCCCATAAAAAAGCAGACAAGGCCTCAACTTTTGATGGCCGTTTCTGGGTTTTTGAGACCTTGATGCTCTGTTCATATCTTGATCTCAAAGCCTCAACCTTTGACACATCAAACACAAACATCTTGGTTTTGATCTTGGTGATAGGAAACCCTAAATACCCATCCATATTTCTTGGTGGGAAAATTGAAGCTGCAGAAAAATCCGGACCCACAATAGAATTTTTGTTCCCCGGTCCACAATTAGAAGCAGCTGCCCAATTGTTCACAAATGTAAAACATGAGAGGCCGTCTGCAATTCTGTGTGAGATGCATAACCCCACAGCAATTCCTCCACATTCAAACACATTGAGCTGGACACCAAGGGCTGTTTCTGTGACTTCATCCAGCTTGAATGGCAGCAGTTTGTGGAGCTCAGAGAGGCAAGGGTTGGTGATGACATCAGAGAGCAGATGGGTTTTGACTTTAACTTCAGAAAATGGGATGCCTTGGTCTTGGCAGTGAACAAAAAGGTTGTTTCTGACTCTCCCAGCAAAAGGGTAGTATTGGGTCAAGACTTTGGATAGAGAAGTCTTGAGGAGGTTGGAGATTTGATGGATGTTTGTGGAGCCATTGAATTCATAAAAGTAGAGAAAAGGAACGTAGGCATGGGGTGCTAATTGATCCAGAAAGGAGAGCTGGTGGTGGTGGAGATGGTGAGGGGTTGGAGAAGATGGTTTGATTGTCTCTTTGGTGATTACTTCAACTTCAATCTTCATCCCGATCTTCTTTGCTAGAGAACTTTTGATCGATCTGTTTTGCTATTGCTAATTAAATTATGCAAAGTTGGAATCCTTCACAGATAATCACTTTTTTTTTTTCTTCCCATTTTAATATTTTTTGGATAAGGTCTTGCATTTCTCGGTGGAATAAGATAACCACAACTTGGTGGAAATGTTTGTTTGTTTCGAGAAAACTTGGATGTGTTGTAAAGTATAAAGCAGTGGAGCCCACTTACTATTTATTTGTAGACTTTGGTGTATTAATTTATTGCATATTTACGGGTGTCATTCACCTTTGCCTATAAAAGGTTTCTCTCTTATATAAATGAGCTACACTACGATTAGAGAAGGAAGATAGAGAGCTCAGAGAGATAGAAGAAAAGGAAGAAAGAGGGTGAGTGCGTGGAGAGAAAAAGATAGCAGAGAGAAATTCTCCAAGAGAGAAAAATCAGTGAGCTACATATATTGTAAACACTGAAGTTGTAGCTCTATTATTTTACATAGTGAAAAAGTTACTGTTGTTACTCTCCGAGGACGTAGGCATAGCCGAACCTCGTTAAATACTGTGTCTCATCTACTTTCTGTGCAACTCAATCTTCTCGCATAATCCAGTTATTTTATAACACGTTATCAGCATGAAAAGCTCTCAACGTGGGATATGTTGGCGTGACTTGTGGATATTGACTTACTTTCCTTACACATCAAGAATTCCTATTATAATTGTAATTTATTTACTTTAATTCCTGATTTCCTACTGTAAATAGATTTAGAAATTTATTATTTACTTGCTCATTCAAGTTTCATTGTATTATAAATATGACCTCCTATAAGGAGAAGAATACACAGAAAATTCCCACAAACAAATATTCTCTCATAGTTTTCTTATTTTAACATGGTATCAGAGCAGCGAACTTGGGATTGTTGACTCTAGTTTCTAAACCTTAGCCGCCACAATGGGGGAGGATGACTCTTCTAATCCTCATGGTGTAATAACCCAAAATAAAAATTCTTATTTAATTAGTAATTTATTTTGAGGAAAGACAATTTTGCCCTCGGAATATTTTATTAAGAAAAAGTTGACTTTTTGACCGAAAAAGAATTTGACAATTCCACTTACGCCATTGCTTAGAGCGCGACGAAACGAGTCCGTAGACACAGAGTGGACTCGAATCGGAGCTGTAACGAAGAAAATACGGTTAAAATACAATGAGGGGCAAAACGGTAATTTGGAAAATAAAAATCAGATTTTTATCCCTTCTCTCTCTTCTCCCTCAGTTTTCTTCTCTCTCTCTCTCTCTCTCTCTCTCTCTCTCTCTCTCTCTCCTCTCCCGCTGCGCTGCCGTCGCCTTCCAAGGATCGCCGTCGCTGCCACGGAGCACCACTGGCCACGAGACCGGTCTTGTTCGAACCGCCATCATCCCCTCTTCCTTCCCCGATCATTCCCCACCTGTGAAGCCGCCGGTGCTGGCCGAAAATCACAGAAAATCGATCGGTGTTCATAGAAATTTCAACTCGCTCGTTCTCCCTCAATTCTTCTCCAAATTTGTAGAGTGAGGTATGGATTTCTACATATTTTCCATGCTCTAGCTGATGGCTGGATAGGTTTTCATCAATTTTGATCGTAGATAGCCCAGTTTTTTTCAAATTGAAATTTCGGCCGAGTTTCGGCCTCCTTGTTCGGCCCCTTCCGGTCAGTTTTTGGGGTAAGTCAAAGAACAAAAGTGCTTCCAAATATGGTGTTATACCTAGGATAGGAGTTTGGAGCCGTGATTTTAAGTTTTTCCGATGATGCGTAATAGCTTTGGACACCCATCGCTGCAGGCGTGTGTGGCGGCGGGTGGGCGAGGGTAGTGCAGAGACACTGTGTCTTGTTGCGATCCTCAGGTTGTCACGAACGCGTAGGAATTCGCGGATCTCAATTTGGATACCGTTGGAACCTCAAACGGATTTTTCATATTGTGCGATTTTCGGGTTCAATACTACTAAGCCGTTGGATCGTACTCAATTTCAGATATGTTGTTCTAGATAATTTCATAATCGTGTAGGATTCAACGAATTGTGAATCGAAGTCTTGGATACTCCAAAATCGCAAACCCTGGGGCTAGGGTTTAGAAATTATGCGGCTACACGATCGGGGTCAATCCGACCGTCCAATTCAGACCACACTTGTAGGACATGGGTATTTAAATGTGAGGAACCTATAGGGACTTCTAGATTGGCAATTGGAGGTCGTGGACCCCACGAGGTTCCGTATTGACCAACATGGCAGTTTATCGCTTAGTGAAGTCTCAGGTCTTTTAAGACAGTTCTAAACATCTGAAATGCTTAAGTGGGCATAAGAATGACCTTAAAGTTAGTGCATGCACTTTTAGAAGCCGGGGGTCAAGGTTTTAATTTAATACTTTTATTGAGCAGTTTTATTAATTAAATATTTATGGTTTAATTAGGCACTCGGGGCCAGGCAGACCCGCAGGAGGGACCTTCAAGAGGTCCAGTTAGCTCGGACCAGAAGTGAGTGGACTTTTCTTTTATAAATGATTTTATACAAATGAATTTCATTATTTGATCTTGAATAAGTTTTATTGATTGTGATTTTTCTTAGCATGATTTGTGAAGTTAAATATCTTTATTTATATGCTGCTTAGTTGAATATGCTAAAGAAAGATGGAAAGTAGAGATTGAGATTTATATCAGATAAAATGGCAGCATAGTGCCAGATTTAACAAAAATTCAGTTATTTATCAGAATATTCAGAAACCTTATATTTTCTTAAGCCACCGTGGGTACCCAGTTACAGAAACAGTTTGCCTTCAGTTTTGTCAGTGCACTTGACATTTGCCTCACGAGTTTCGGGGACGCCCGGACCGTGAGAGCAAGGAATGCGGATCAGGCTGACTACGGTCCCCTGAATCCTGCCAGTTTGCGGCTCGGTTTGACTCTGTGTCACCGAGACCTGCCAGGGGAATTGAAGGATATCAGAAATTGACGGAATTTAAGGGGTACACCTAGGTGGTAGTTGTAAATTGATTTCAGTGCTTTTATGCGAGTTTTATTGATCTTGAACATGTTTTGCATATACATATATAACTATGTGAATGCTTTGATCTCAGTACGAATATAATGGAGAGGAAAAAATCTAGTTTTTATATAACTGTTTTTTTTACAGTGGGGTTAATATGTTCATATACTGTTTTCTAGACCTTTATTTTTGTCCACCCACATTTTCAAATGTTTTGCGCCCCTAGGCAGTAGACGTGCACAGGAATCCACCACCGGGCCTTCTCCTAACTTCCGCGCCCCTTCGTAATGTAGGATTTCGTTTGTAAAACCATTAACTCCTTTGTATATTTTTAGTAGCTGCTCTGATATTTGGCTATAGTTGGAGAACAGAACTTTTGGATAGTTTGTTTACGTATACTGGCAGTTGGTTGTAAATATATTTGCTCGTTTTGATAGGTGAAATTTTGGGATTTGAACAAATTACAGGGAGACTCTGCCGAATTTTCGGTAGAAGTCCATGCAAATTTTGAAATTTAGTTTGTAACTAGAAGGGTAATAGGTCTTTTGTGCCCGACATTCGCCAAGTGTCGGACACACAGGGTCCTGCTCAAATTCCAAAGAGAATTTGGATCGGGTCCTGTCACATGGCGGTAGCACCACTGCTTCCTCCTTTCCTTCTCAACTAACCATAGCCGAGTTGAGTGCCCAGGTTGCTCAAGTAATGTAGATGCAGACTCAGACCTCGAACTCGATCCTAAATCAAGATCCTACCAAGACGACCCCGACCTTGACTCAAACGACGACCCCGAACTCGAATCAAACGACGACCTTGAACCCGAATTAGACAACGATTCTAACGACGATTACCTATGAAGCTTCCACTGCACAGATTAGCATAAAGTTGGATGGCACCAACTATGCCCTATGGTCCCAAGTTGTCGAGTTGTATATCTCTGGCAAAGACAAATTGGGATATATTAATGGCGATCTTCCACAACCTCCTTCAACCGCTCCAACGTTTCCTCGCTAGCACACTGAGAACTCTATTGTGAAGGGATGGCTCATCAATTCTCTAGAGCAGAGCTTGATTGGCAATTTCATTCATTTTTCAACAGCAAAAGCAGTATGGGATGCAATTGCCACAACTTACTATGATGGCACTGACACCTCTCAGGTTTATTATCTGAAACGACGAGTCTCCCGTATGCGACAAACTGGCGGCTCCATTGAAACCTATTACAATACTCTCCAAAGCTTATGGAGAGAGATTGATTTCCGTCATCCAAATATGATGGAGTATGAAAGTGATATCAAGCGCTATAATGATATTCTGCAGGAAGATCGAGTTTACATTTTTTTGGATGGCCTTGATGATCGTCTTGATAAGGCCCGAAGTGATGTTCTTCTCATGACTCCATTCCCTACTGTGGACCAAACTTATGCCTATGTTCGCCGTGAAGATGTTCGACAAGCAGTGATGATGGGTTCATCCGATCGAGCCACTGGTGCTGGCTTAGCGGCCAAGAGTGCCTCGATCAGGTCCCCCTACTCGTGCCGGACAGCCCCATAATTCTCTACTGCGGCCCACCTTCAGATCCAGTCATATGCTACTGCTGCTGGTGCGCCACTTCCTAAAACCATCCCACCTTCCCGTCCCAAGGCTCCGACTGATGAAAGTGGTTGCACGCACTGTGGCAACCTCAAACATACCCGTGACACCTGTTTTAAG
Organism: Prunus dulcis; assembly: GCF_902201215.1. NCBI lineage: Eukaryota > Viridiplantae > Streptophyta > Magnoliopsida > Rosales > Rosaceae > Prunus > Prunus dulcis. The sequence continues at coordinate 21,718,435 of NC_047650.1, forward strand.
CTAAATGGTTATCCTGATTGGTGGGAGGACCTCCGCGCTCATAAGCTCAAAGAAACTGCTAGTAATTCCGGTCGTGTTGCTCTTGTCTCTACCGAACCCCCATTAGCCTTGTTCCCGCAGGTAGACCCTCCTGATAGTCCCGCGCTTCCGAATGTCTCAGGTAACTGTGGTTATGCATTTCATACTTCTGATCTACGAGATACTACTGGTTGGATAATTGATTCTGGCGCCACTGATCATATGACCTTTGATCCGAATGATTTTTTGCACACCACTACACCCCGCCGCACAAGTATTGCCAATGCAAATGGAGTTACCTATCCTGTGACAGGGGCCGGCACTGTTGCCCTTTCACCTTCTCTGTCCCTTTCTAATACTCTACTCGTTCCATCTTTGTCCAATAAATTAATGTCTGTGAGGCAGGCAACTGAACAACTAAATTGTTGTGCACTAATTTATCCCAATTTTTGTTTACTACAGGATATTCTCACCAAGGAGATCATTGGGCGTGGTACTAAAAGAGGGGGGCTGTACTATGTGGATGACTTCAGTATGGGACGTGCCAATAGTGTAAAGCATCCGTCTGATGACAAGCACCAACAAATTTGGCTCTGGCACCGACGTTTGGGGCATCCATCTTTTGGTTATATGAGACACTTATTGCCCGAATTGTTTTCTGTATTTAAGGATTCAGATTTTAAATGTGACACTTGCATTCTAGCCAAGAGTCATAGAGCATCCTATCCTTTAAGTATGAATAAAAGTACTATTCCTTTTGCTTTAATTCATTCTGATGTTTGGGGACCCTCACCTATTTCTACTCATTCCGGTATTCGTTGGTTTGTCACATTCATAGATGATTGTACACGGATGACATGGCTTTATTTGATGAAAAATAAGAATGAAGTGTTTTCCCTATTCCAATCCTTTCACAAACAGATGGAAACACAGTTCAATGCTCGAATACAGATTCTTCGCTCTGACAACGGTGGAGAATTTGTTAATCATGATTTTCAGACTTACTTCCAGACACATGACATTATTCATGAGACAACTTGCCCCCAGACACCACAACAAAATGGTGTTGCCGAACGGAAGAATCGTCATCTCCTTGAAACAGCCCGTGCTCTTCTCATTGATGGCCATGTTCCTCGTCATCACTGGGATGATGCTGTCGTCACTGTTGTCCACCTTATCAACCGCATGCATCTGGGGTCTTGAACTTCAAAACTCCATTACAAGTGCTCGCGCAACACGGGCCTCTGCCCTCTGTTTTGGTGCTTACCCCTCGCATTTTTGGCTGTGTGGCCTTCGTTCATCTCCACAAAAATCAACGAAGCAAACTTGATCCATGTGCGCTTCGTTGTGTTTTTTTGGGTTATGCCACTCATCAGAAAGGCTACCGATGTTATCACCCTCCTACCCGGCGAACCTATGTCACTTTGGATGTCACCTTTCTAGAATCAGATATGTTCTTCTATGACCCAGCATCCAATTCTACTCTTCAGGGGGAGATACCGAGTGAAGAGCTCAATTGGAGCAGCTTGGAACATGAGGATATTCATCTATGCACGAAGATTGCTCTCGGCCAAGAAACAATAACAATCGATCGTCCCGAGTCTAGCACGTGCGAATGCTCTTTGCCAAACAACGATCGATCGCCTAACCCTTGCGAAGATGTTTTTGATTCGAGTCATACTCTTACAGACAACTCAGAACAACAAGATGAAGACCCCCCTCTCATTCAACAGTACCAACGGACCAATCTCCTGAGAATATCTTTGAGGTAAATACTCCTACTAGACTTGTGCATTTAGAGGATAAAACTATTGGATATCAATTACCTTTCAGGCAAAATCGTTGGAAGCCACCAAACCGTTATTCACCTGATATTGGCAAGACATCCAAGTATCCAATTGCAAATCATGTATCCATTGAGAAGCTGTCTGAACCACTCAAGGCTTTTGTGCATCAGTTGTCTGCTATCCATATTCCAACCAAGGTCTTTGAAGCATTGAAAGATCCTAAGTGGGTCCAAGCTATAAAAGAGGAGATGAAAGCTCTTGAGAAAAATCAGACTTGGACATTGGAGACTATACCACGAGGAAAAAAGACTATCGGATGTAGATGGGTGTTTACTATAAAACACAATGCAGATGGATCTATCGAGCGATACAAGGCAAGACTTGTGGCAAAAGGGTACACACAGACCTATGGTATAGACTATGAAGAAACTTTTGCACCAGTTGCAAAGTTAAACACCGTCAGAGTCTTATTGTCCCTTGCAGCTAATTTGGATTGGCCACTACATCAGTTTGATGTAAAGAATGCTTTTCTACATGGCGAACTCACGGAGGAGGTGTACATGGACATTCCTCCTGGATATAATACTACTCAGACTGGAACAGTTTGCAGGTTACGAAAAGCATTGTATGGATTGAAACAGTCACCACGCGCATGGTTTGGGACGGTTCACCATGGCAATGAAGAACAATGGTTTCAAACAGTGCAACTCAGATCATACTCTGTTCTTGAAACATCGGAAAGGGAAGGTAACAAGCATTAATAATCTATGTTGATGATATGATTATTACTGGGAATGATAAACAGGAAATATCACAGCTACAAGACTATTTGGCTACTGAGTTTGAGATGAAGGATCTAGGTGGACTCAAGTATTTCTTGGGAATTGAGGTGGCTCGATCGCAGCAAGGCATATTTCTATCTCAAAGGAAATATGTCTTGGACTTGTTGACGGACATAGGAATGCTAGATTGCAAACCTGCGGACACTCCTATTGTTCAGAATCATCATCTTGGAGAATATCCGGATCAAGTTCCAACTAACAAAGAAAGATACCAAAGGTTAGTGGGAAGATTGATCTATTTGTCACATACTCGACTAGACATTGCTTATGCGGTGAGAGTTATCAGTCAATTCATGCACTCTCCAAGTAAAGACCACATGAATGCAGTTCTTCGGATACTTAGATATTTGAAGTATGCACCTGGAAAATGACTTATGTTCTCAAAGCATGGTCATCTAAATATTGATAGTTATTCAGATGCAGATTGGGCAGGTAATATAACAGATAGAAAATCCACATCGGGTTACTTCACATTCGTGGGAGGTAATTTGGTGACATGGAGGAGCAAGAAACATAATGTAGTTGCTTTATCCAGTGCAGAAGCCGAGTTCAGAGGCATGACTAAAGGGATTTGTGAACTTCTTTGGTTAAGAAAGTTGCTTACTGAACTTGAGTATAAACCTACATCCACAATGAATCTCTTTTGTGACAACAAGGCTGCTATAGCTATTGCACATAATCCGGTTCAGCATGATCGTACTAAACATGTTGAGGTGGATCGACACTTCATCAAACAGAAGCTTGAGGCTAAAGTGTTTCAGTTTCCTTTTGTGAAATCCTAGGATCAATTGGCGGCTATTTTGACAAAGGCGATTTCTAGTAAAGCATTCCACAATTCACTGGATCAGTTGGGCATTAGTGACATCTATGCACCAACGTGAGGAGGAGTGTTGGTGTGACTTGTGGATATTGATTTACTTTCCTTACACACTAAGAATTCCTATTATAATTGTAATTGATATACTTTAATTCATGATTTCCTACTGTAAATAAATTTAGTTATTTATTATTTACTTGCCCATTCAGATTTCGTTGTATTATAAATATGACCTCCTACAAGGAAAAGAATACACAGAAAATTCCCACAAACAAATATTCTCTCATAGTTTTCATATTTTAACAGGATATGTTTTGATGATCACCCAGGAGATAAGCACTCTGTTTTCTTTATCTTGTTTATTTATTATTATTACTGTTCATCATGCTCAACATACCTATCCTTTCGTAGATCCTGAGTTCAACTGCATCTATTATGGCCCATCAGATAAGCAGTTCCTCAAGTATGCTTGGAAGGCCGACTCTTGTGACTTGCCCAGGTTTGATGGTTTGAATTTTATAAGGAGGTGGCAAGGGAAGAAGATAATGTTTGTGGGTGCAGATGCCCGAAGCTTTTCCCCAAAGATAGCCGCACATGCCCACCAAGTTAGATTCCAAATTGCTTTAGGTGTAGGTCACTCAAGTGTTGGCACCTACTTCATCTTTTTATCTCTAGTAGGGGTGGGCACTCAAACCGGCGAATCAGAAATCTGAGTCGAACCGCACTGAACCAACTGGAAAAAAATCGAGTTGACCAAAAAGTCAAAAATCGGTCAAAAACTGAACCAGACCGGTTCGGACCGATTTTGGATCCTGTTCCATGTCTTCAAAAACCAGACGGGGCCGAACCAAACTGGTCCAATTAAAAATATATATAATTTTAATATATATTTATATTTAATGCTATATTTTTAATTTCACAAAAAAAACTAATATTTATCCAAGTTCAATTTCAAAATATCTTTCTTTTCTAACTTTGATATTTATTTTTATATGAAATTGAATAATTTGTTAATTTTCAAGTAAAATAATAATATTTCAGTTGAGAATTGTATTAAAAAATAATTTTTATAATCCGGTTCAAAACCGAACCTGAACCGGACAGTTTTTGAAATTTTTTTTATTAAAACCAAACCGGATGAATAGTACAGGGTTTCTAATTTGAGGCAAAAATCAATCCAACCCGAACCGTGCCTCCCTAATCTCTAGCCTTTTGACAAAGTGGCATGTGCCATCATTTCCCCATTTGAAAAGCCCCCGTATGACAAATAAGGAAGCTAGCAAATAAGCTCGTTATCTTTTCAATTATTATTATTTTATACTATTTAATATCAATACTACTGGTGCATGTGTGTGCAGATTAGAGGATAAAAATATTCGATTTGGGGAGACAAGCATGCTATCTTCCACAAACGATAATAATATAATATAATATTATTTGATCGTGGTGTTGATAATAACCCACCAACAATTGCCTTTACTTTATATATACAGTGATTCTATTATTAGCATTAATGGACGGTTTCACCTTCTATATTTTTAGTAGTAGTTTTTATCCCCATAGCTATTTTATTTAATGTATGGTGTAAGTTCATTACCCATACAATTTATTTACTATATGATATATGTTTATTACCCATACGACAGTATTTATTTAAAAGTGTGGCTCGGGTTTATCGTCCACACAACTGCCTTTACTTTTATTTAAAAGTATGAAGTAGAATTAGTGCTCATACAAGCACATTTACTTTATTATTGTATGGTGTGGAATTAACTCCCATACAACAAGCAATTTACTTTATTGGACATTTACATTTATTTCAGGTATGGTGCGGGATTAACATCCATACAGCAAGCAATTTAATTTATGAATTTACTTTACCGCACATTTAATTTTATTTAAGGTATTGTGCGGGATTAACATCCATACAACAAGCAATTTAATTTATAAATTTATTTTACCGCACATTTACATTTATTTAAAGTATGGTGCGGGTTTATCGTCCATACCAGCAATTTATTTACAAGCAATTTATTTTATGGATTAATTATGCAGTATGATGAGTTTTTTTTATAGTATACTGATCAAGACCAGAAGTTCCTTGATCCTCATCATCCAACTACATCAGGACTTGAAGATCCTTGATGATGATAATGATATGAGAGCTGGCAGTCTCTCCGGCACTATATTTGTAAATAAGAGATCGAACTTGAAGATCCTTGATCTTTGACATGTAAATAAGTACCTAGAGTTCCTTGATAATGTAAAAGTACCGTATTGGTTAATACGCCGTACACATGAATAATAACTGTACTGGCAAATGTACTGTACGCATGAATAGACACATATTCATTACTTGATGAATAGTACCGTATATATGAATAGTGATGTGTACATAAATATTAACCATTTTAGATAAACCGTCACTATATACAAAAGGGAACATACAGTTCCTTAAACTCATGGGTGAGCAATTAAATGAGATGCCAGAAGTTCCTCAAAATATGGACAATTATGTAAGGGCTTGGAGCCCCGAAATATGTACAGAAAATTATAAAAATGTCTATACCATTAGAATATGTGATTTTGGCCCGAAGTTCAAAATCTGACAATATTGAGAACCTGAAAGTTCCAACAGTTAAATGGACAACCCTTGAGGTATTATTGCAAATTGTGGGAATTTAATAAAGTTCAATTATGTTATAATTGACACCTCAAGGAAGAAATATATTTTGTGAATTCTGGTTGTTAAGAATACACTATAAAATGGATAATATTAGGATAAACCTCAAAGGGTGAATTGAGGCTCCCACATATTTTGTTATATTATATGATCTGGGCCAAAAGCCCATGGATCCAAATATATGAGCGATCTCAAACCTGAAGTTTTGGATATATAGTAGTTAATGCTCTTCACTACTATATTGCGATATTATCATGATTTTTACTCAATTTATATTTCATGCCCATTTGAAAAAGGCAAATGAATTCTGAGGTCATGTTTAGCCCGGGCCAGAAGTTCCGGATTCACATGCATTGAAATATCTAATTTGAGAGATTTGATGTGGTTATTTGAACCTATAAGGCACAAGGTTCCAAACTGTCATTTTGAAAAGATGTAAAAGCCACAAGTGCAAGTTTAAGAATTTGCGCAATTATTATAACAGGAGAGAAGGCATACAATAGATAGATTTTTCCACCTGCAAGGAAAAGCAGGCTCTGCAAAATCTATAAAATTACATTATGTTCTGGAAGCCTCTGAAGGAAGATGACCGCACCTTTTAAGCTTAGCCATGAGACTCTCGTGGTCTCCTAGAATTCTTTCATTGGAAACTTGCAGCATGTCTAGCCTTCTCAGCGTAACAACGGAGTACGAACTCACCAGTTTCAACAAGGCATTATTTTCTTCATTAAGTTCCTCAACCTCCTGTTGAGACTCATGAAGCATTCTCTGAAGAGATTAATTTTCAGTGGTCAACTCCTGAACCTCGTTTGCTCTATCATGCAAATGATCAGCCATGCTAGAAACATAAGCAGCACTCTGAATGCTAAAAGCCATTGAGTCATAATAGCCTCTTCATCAGACCTCACTGATAACAGCATTTCATCCATTGGAGTAAGGAATTTCCTAGCTACTATGACAGCAGTCGCATCATTCATCATCACAGAATCATTAATCGTGAGATGACGATTTTGGGATACAAAGGATGGATGCCAGACTTTGGCGTCACGAGTTGTGTTGGGAGCAACATTTAAATCAACATGGTTTGGGTGAGAGGAAGAGGAAGCCATTTTAAGAAGGTTTCAAGGAAAGTTTTAAGAAAAGCTGAATTTTCAGAAAATGCAAGGAAATTGAGTTGAAATGCAGTTACTCCTATCAGGTCTTGCAGAGGCAATATCTATAAGCGGAAATATGGCAACGGTTTCTAGGATCCCAACATTATCTCGGATCCCCATATTCTTTTTTTTCTTTCCCAGATTATAGATCTTCACGCAGCCTCTATAAATGTTTGTCGGCACTTTCAGCGTTCTCAAGGATTATTTTCATCAAAGCGGATCTTGCTTTGCGGATTTCACGAAGCTACTTTTTCAAAAGCACCCAGAGAATCTTGCAAATTTCTGTGGTTAATATGAAATTCATTGGATATACCTATTCCTCATATTTGTGTATAAATATGTTACTAACGAAATTTTCTTTGCAGAAGAAATCCAGTTTTCTCCATGCCTAGTGATGCGATATCCACTTGTTTTTCCTATCAGTGAGCACTTAATGTGCTTGAGAAACGAGACTATCTCTGATCATCAATTTAGGAAGCGAGACTATCCCTGATCATGTTTCCGCTACATCAGGGAACTGTAAAGGCAACCACATGATCTAATCTCCTGAAGTTCTTCTAGACTAGGAGAAATGAGAGTTTGTTGTCTGCTCTCACCAACTTCCTTCCTTGATTGCTTACCTTATCCTACAATTAATATCACAATTTGTTTGCATTTTTTCTCTTTTTATAACTCTCTGTTCATAAGGGATTTTATTTCTTTAGAACGAACATCTGAAGAAATAATCCATGAAGTGATCCTAACTCTGAGGTTTATTTATTTTGACAGAGACAAAAGAGTTGTGATTTTTGTTCTTGCAGGATATAACTAGATCATCAAGCATTACACTATATTTGCTGAATCGATATGAGCTTGAATGATATTTGAGCAAGGTCTCTCCCACCTAAGGATGTAAGCAATACTTGTGTTATTTCATGTTTGTACTCTTATTTCGATATTTTGTACTACATCCTTAAAGGTAATCAAATAGGGAGATAAGGTCGTTCCAGAAGAGCGCCATGAATTATGACCATTCCAGAAGAATGGCTTGTATTATTCCGATATTACCTATGAATTATTAATGCAAATTTTACAAATTGCAAGTTGGATACATTGATAATACACTGCACAGATTAAAATTCCATAAGAACAAAACATGGGTATAGCAGTGATTAATATGAAGCACGCCTATTGCGTAGCAAATGATATGGATTGAAGTCCTGAAAAGGACAATCCTTTAACATGTCAATATTGATACGGTGCACGCCTAATGCGTAGTAGACATGTATGTATTAATCTGTGGCATCCCTGCAACATGACAGATATATGGGTTCTAAATGTTCCAACTCCCTAAATGGAGATTATCCACACCCTACTATAGAATAACACTCCATTGGAGGTTATGATCCACATTCTCATATAATTCATCTTATAAGAGATGTCTATCTGAAAAGAGACAAGAAAAGAAATACTTATAATTGATACATGCGCATGCACATGAGAATGATGAGATCATGAATTGATGAATGACAATTTTTTTATTTTTGGAGTAGCTACTCAAATCATCAATGGGCTGTGTTGATTGGAACCACGTTCTATTTTTAAATGTTGACAATATCATTAACCAAAATGGAAAAAGGCAATTCCATTATAGATGAGAATGAACGTGAAAGAACAAACCCATACTACGAACCCCAAAAGATGTTAATACTGAAAGTTATGCTTGGGTGTTCGGAATAAAAGGGAATATACCCACTTTGTATGACACAATGTTTTTGGCAGAAACAAGGAATGTTGGGTTTCTCCATATTTACAAATTCAATTGTGCCCCCTTACTGCACATTTACAGGGACCAACATGTTATCTTTAAGGGTTATTAAATGCACAGAGCATATTGCCATAAGCGATTCCTTAAAAGATATATAAATAGCTGGGTTAAAGCTATATAATGTGTCATAAAGTATAATCCCTTAAATAAAATCACTTAAGAATTGAAATTGCATGAAGCAAGTCTGTAGACATGTGCCTGAAGCACAAAATCTGTATTCAATACTAATATGCATAAATTGCCTCAGTGAGTACATTCTTGCAACATATTAAAACTCCTGAAGAAATATTTGTCTCAGCTTGAAGATCGAGCATTATGCCAACGAGATTTTTGCTTATACTAAGAAAGTATGGAAGCATTTTTATGTGGGTTAACCGTTTGGCACTTAAATATTTTTCCAGAAGTATACTGGACTGGACATTGTATTTTCTAGATAAATTTCAGCTCCATCATCACCACATTAGGTTGATGTAAGACATATATCTCTGTATAAAACCATATACGAGCATATTCTTTTCAAGTAAACTTACAAATAGTCCAAGTGTTGTTAGATATGCGGAATCTGAAAATTTCTATGATTTATATAGAGATAGCTTACTAGAAATTTATTTACTACGTGAATTGTTGGTGGCTACATCATTCATTCAATCCAAAATATTTTCCCTCCAAAAGCTAGTCATGAAGATTTCAGGGGGAGACATCCATCAGGGGGAGCATCCAAAACCAAAAGTATGTTACACCGATTGATGTACTCATCTTCCCTCCTTCAACTCTATACTTCACTAGGTTTTTCTCCAAGCAAAGTCTGATGAAGCAACCAACATATTATTTGTGGTCTCTAAGGGAGAGTGTTGTAAAGTATAAAGTAGTGGAGCCCACTTACTATTTGTTTGTAGACTTTGGTGCATGAGTTTATTGCACATTCACGAGTGTCATTCACCCTTGCCTATAAAAGGCTTCTCTCTTATGCAAATGAGCTACATTACGATCAAAGAAGGAAGATAGAGAGCCCTGAGAGATAGAAGATAAGGAAGAAAGAGGGTGAGTGAGTGGAGAGAAAGAGAGAGCATAAAGAAATTCTCCAAGAGAGAAAAATCAATGAGCCACATATATTGTAAAACACTAAAGTTGTAGCCTTATTACTTTACATAGTGGAAAAGTCACTGATGCTACTCTCTGAGGATGTAGGCATAGCCGAGCCTCGTTAAATGCTATGTCTCATCTACTTTACGTGCAGCTCAATGTTCTCGCATAATCCCGTTATTTTATAATAGGATGGAATTTTTGTTTGTATTGATAGTGGCATATGCGATTGGGACTCTAAATTTATATAAAGAAACCAATGATCATGCGAATTCCATCCAAAAATATCATAAACTAATGACCATAACAAAATACTTACATTAAACTATATTAAAAGTATGGGTGGTTAACCGCAAACTGACCGACTATTTGCTGTATGATGATTTTTGAAACCGCAAATCGACCGCTTTTTGCTATTTACCGCATTATGGTAAACCACAAAAAGCGGTCGGTTATTAGCGAATTAAAACCGCAAGTTTTTTATCGTATCATAAAAATCAAATCTTCCATATTTTAGGCCTAATTTTGATGCTTCTTTTGAAGCCTTTTGATTTCAAGCATACTTTAACCCAAAAATATAAATTCACAACCTCAACTTCTCAAGCATATATAAATTCACAACCTCCTCAACTTCTCAAGCATTCACAACCTAAAGAAAATTAAAGTTACAATTCCAAGCATTCCAATTAAAGTTAAACTTCTCAAGCATTCACAACCTCAATTTCTCAATAAATACAATTCCAAATCCTTTAAAGTTACAAACCAAAAGGAAAATGCAATGCAAAATGAATTAAAGTTACAACCCAAAGGAAAAATCTAATTCAAAGTTAATTAAAGTTACAAACTAAAAGGAAAATGCAATGCACCAATGTTACAAATTAAAGTTACAAACTCAAGTGTTGGTGGTGGTGAGTGGATTTGAAGGACTCCGTTGTGTTGTTTGAGCACCTATCTAAAAAATGCAATTTTTTTAAAATAAAAAAAATATAGTCGCGGTTTGTGGTAACCGCAAGTTTTGAAAATCAAATGCCGTAACCGCAACCGCAACAGCAAATGCGGTTCGGTTCTTCATACTGCAAATGCGGTTTGATTTCCTGCAATTGTGGTTCCATTGCAGTAAATTGTCGGTTGGTTTTTGCAGTTTTTCGATCTAAAATGTCACCCCTAATTAAAACAAGGTAGTATCGTAGGAAGGTGTATTTGAATGACCATGCCTCGTATGTAGGAATAATTACTCTTAATTATTAAAATGAAATGTTTAACAAAATATCGAAGTACATCGGAGGCCCCAAGAAAGAAATTTGACATCTTACACATCCTTATTAGAGAACACACAATTTTATCCAAATTTTGACAAATTCAGATATATTAGATTTTAATTGAGATGAAAATTAAAACAAACCTTATAGTCACAATTATTTTGGCTTCAAATATTCCCTACTAATTAATATACTCATTCACAACACAACAAGATAATAACACACATCACTTGAGCCCATTTGGAGAAACAAATGCAAGGAACTCATTGTCACCTTCAAGTTTAGCCAAGTCCTCTTCCTTCATGTTAATATATGCTTCTATTCCACCACCAGACTTGGCGTCCATGAAAACAACCAAGTTATTGAAAGTCAGGGGAGGTGCGCCGACCCAAGTGGGTTTTCCCCACCCAAAATCAGCTTCATACAGAGGAAATCTACACAGACTAGTGAAGCTCAGCGTCACCATCTCTCCCTTGAGGAAGTTCTCAGAGCTCTGTTTGATAGTTTGCCTCATCAATTCTCTACATCTTTTAGCAGCGATGTGGACCAGTTTGGGTTTTGTAGTGGTTTGTCCACCATGAAAAGCGATTCTCACGGATTGCTTGTGAATTGGATGTTGAACACATATTGGAAGCATTTTAATCAGAGTTGCCTGTTGGAATAGACTATGCCTTAATATATGATGATTGAAATCATCATGGAAGACAATCTTCTCTGTTGGTTGTGGATTGGATGTTTGAAAACATCGCCCGAAATATTTGAGTTGAGCCAAGTCTTGGAGAGATTTCTGACTTCGTTTATGATGATAGAAATCATCATAGCCAAGAATCTTCATGAATTGATCAAGAGCTGGATGCTAATTTATCCTCGGAAATACTTGAGCGAAGCCATGCCTTAGAGAGATCCTTGATTTTTTTTATGATGATAGAAGTCATCATAGCCAGGAAACCTTGGATTGATCGAAACCTAGAGCCTTGAGCAAACAAGAAAACTGTGCCATCGAACTATGATTTTACCTTGAGATGGCTCCTGCTTTCTCTAGTGTGCTTGTTGTCTTTTTTTTCTTCCTGCAACTGCTCTCTTCTCTCCTTCCCTTTTTTAATCACAGACATGGCTCTTTTATAGGCCCTGAGTCTTGAGGAGTTTGAGATTGAGTGAACTATCTCTTATTTAATTCAAACTTTTAATGACTTTTATAGAGTTTAAAAGTCTAGAGGTATTCAATTTAAACTTTTAAAGAGTATATAAAAGTCTAGTGGTATTCAATTGTGACTTTTAAAAAGTATTTAAAAGTTTAGTGGTATTCAAAAAGTTAATGACTTTTAAAAAACTTATTAAATGAATAACTTTTCTATACTTTTAAGGCTAATTGTTAAGAGCAAAAGTCTTGCCAATTTACTAGTGACTTTTATCAATTCCATAAAAGTATTTAAGAATTTGTCATCTCTATGAAAGTCACTCACTTCAAAAAAGTCTTTATAAGTATGAATTGGATACACCCCCTTAGTGTTTGACACAAACACTCTAAGTACAACCATTGCATCAAAAGAACTTTTATTCCTTTTAAACACATGTTGAATGAATTACTATTGTTGCATTCACTTTTAATACATTTCCACGCAGGTAGTCATCCCCCCCTTTTTTTTGGGTTAATTACACTTTAATACTCTGTGGTTACACCCTTAAGGTATGTTAGTCCCTACCTTTTTAATTTTTACAATAACATACCACGAACTATTAAATTTGCTATAATGTGGTTCCGCTGTTAGGGTTTTCATTAGATCTCTCTGCTAGTTCCCTACATGGCACTGTGGGTCCCATATTTTTATGATTTTTATTATTTTAAATTGATTAAAATATTTATATAAAAAAACCCAAAAAAAAAAATCTCTCTCTCTCTCTCTCTCTCTCACTGCATTCCCCATGACCACCATGAACCTAGAACCCCAGCCCCCATGAACCTAAAACCCATTCACCCCTGCAATTTTCTTTTCCCTCCACCCCCTGCGATTTTCTTCTCCCTCCACCCCCTACGATTCCCCCATGACCACCACGTCACCACAACCCAAGAGCCCAGAACCCAAAACCCCAGCCCCAATGAATCCAGAACCCATCCACCCTTGCAATTTTCTTCTCCCTCCCCCCCCCTGCAATTCCCCCATGACCACCACGAAGCCACAACCCAAGAACCCAGAACCCAAAACCCCAGCCTCTATGAACCCAGAACCCATCCACCCCTGCGATTTTCTTCTCCCTCCACCCATGCGATTCTCTCTCTCTCTCTCTCTCTCTCTCTCTCTCTCTCTCAATTTGATTATAAGGCTCAGACTTGCTTCGCACAATGTTCCTTCACAGCCTTACGCTTTAATTTCAACATAAGTTATAGATTTCACAAATCAAGCTCAATCCACACACTCAACCCTAGAACCGCTGGAGAACCCGATGCAGCAATTCACCTGGCTATACTTGAAAATCCAAATATCAAGTGAACTATACCTTCTAAAATCAGGAACATAGAAAAAGAGAAAATGCAAGTATCACCATACCCATGACAAAAACACAAAACACCTTTAATTGGAACACCTTGTTTTGGCATCCAGCTTTTATAGAAAATTTGCAATCCCCTCGAATTCTGGTTAGCGATCGAATTTAGCTCTTTATTTACACCTTCAATTGGTGGTCTTTTCTTGGCTGAAACCATTAAGTGAGTTCCTCCGAGGACGAAAAATGTGGGCTTTGGATGAAGATAGTTGATTGGGTTTTGGAATTGAAGAGGAAACAAAGGAAGCTTAAGAGGTTGGTATCTCAGACCCTGATGAAAATAGAGCGGCACCCTGAGTCTGTACAACAACGCCGCGGCCGGTGGTTCTCATACCTGAAGAAAATCGCAGGAGGTGAAGCAAGAAGAAAACCGTACGGGAAGGAGGGAGAAGAAATCACAAAGGGTGGGGGAAGAAGAAAATCAACCCGTGGGGAGGAGAAGAAAAATCACAGGGAGGATGGGTTCTGTGGGTTTTGGGTTTGTGGTGGTTGGAGGGTGGTGGTCATGGGGGAATGCAGGAGAGAGAGAGAGAGAGAGAGAGGGGAGAGAGAGAGAGAGAGAGAGATTTATTTTTAATTTTTTAATTTTTTTGGCTTTTAATATTTTTTCGTATTTTAATTAATTTAAAATTAACAAAAATTAAAAAAATGCGGGATTCACAGTGCCACGTAAGCAACTAAAGGAGATATCTGACTGAACTCTAACAGCGAAATCACATTGTAACAAATTTAAAAGTCCAGGGTATGTTATTGTAAAAATTAAAAAGATAGGGACTAACATGCCTTAAGGGTGTAACCACAGGATACTAAAGTGTAATTAACCCTTTTTTTCTTTCTTGTACCTTATTTATTTATTTAATAAAAATTATCATTTTAACATGACCTATCCAAAATCACTCCAAAATGACTAATTTGTTCAGAAGTGATTTTGAGAGGATTAAAAAAATCATGTATGGGGAGAACCAAGTGATTATTAGTCTATCCAAAATCACTCCAATAACAAAACTGAATATATATATATATATATATATTTAATCAAATAAGCTAAATAGTTAAACACAATAAACTTATTTGAAGTGAAATGTTTAATAAGATGTCAAAGTATCCCGAAGGCCATCAAAAAGAAAATTAACATCTTACACATCTTCATTGGAGATACCATTTTTATTTTTTGTTGTATTCATTGGAGATACTCTAAATTTTGAAAAATTCAGATATACTCAAATTTAACTGAGATGAAAATTAAAAACAAACCTTATGGTCACAATTAATTTGACTTGAAATATTCTCTAGTAATGAGAAAGCAAAAGAAAACCAACAGGAGTAGGGCACTGGCAGGCAGACACATCCTTTCACTTGAGCTTATGTGGAGAGACAAATGCAAGCAACTCATTGTCACCTTCAAGTTTAGCCAAGTCCTCTTCCTTCACGTTAATGTATGCTTCTATCTATTCCACCACCAGACTTGGCGTCCATGAAAACAACCAAGTTATTTCAAGGGGAAATACCACAAAATACAGTCAAGGCACTTCTCCAAACACCATCCTGGACATTTTGGGAATACTATCTATAAATATATACTTATTGGCCTTACGATTTTTTCTCACTTTTTCTTCTCTCTCAGCGCTCTCTCTGTATCACTCTCTCTCTCTCTCGCACAAAGTCCATTGTCGAGAACCAACATCTGGGCAGATTTGTCCCTTTAGCCACGAATGGAAGCTATCAGAAAGCAAGCGACCAGGCTTCGCGAACGGGTCGCTAGGCAACAACAGGTGCTTTCATACCAATCCTAATTCCACCAGATCCAATTTCATTTAATCGCTTTCAGTATCTGCACTCTATTCTGATTCCGTATTTGATATTTCATATTTTGACCAATTTCCCCTTGATTTAGCTCGACTTTCTTTTCCCTTGTCCTGTTTATTTTCTTGGTGAAATTCGCAATCTTGTTCTGCCTGTAATGCTTTATTTTCGTTGGGTTTGTGATTTTCAATCCAACTCAACGCATTTCCTTTTCAAAGTCATAAACTTTTTTATGAATTTTGTTGATTGACATTTGATGTGCTACCCAAAAGAGAGGCGATATTAATTGTATTCTTGCGCGTTCTTGGAATCTGTTTATGGAAGATTGCAAATAGAATACATGGATAGAACAAAGAAATATATTTGTTGGTCCATAATGCCTTAAAAAATTAGAGCCTACAGTGTGTGTTATGGCTACAGGTCAGGCTTGTTCATCCAATGAAAAGTAAATGTTGCTATTAAGTTTTACATAGATATGCTCCCTTAAAAGAAATGGACAATCAGTTAGATTAAGGTATGGTTTCACTCAATAAATTCAATAGAAATTAGCCATTTGAGAAGTTTTGCCAACAAATGTGTTGAGAGATTTCAGTTTCTGCTGTAACTTTGTTCTCATGTCACATTTTCTGTTCCTGTAGTCATATTCATATACATGCCTTGAAAAGTTTATGGTACATCTTCAACTACATCCCATCAAGTTGAAGCTATTTAAAGAATTTGATGTTGTGGGTATTTGGTTTACTCACCTGTTTTGGTTCATATTCTTATGAAATTGAATTTTTAAAGATCCTTAATTAGATTTTTTTTCTTTCTTTCTCTTTTCATATGTCAGGAGGACTTCAATGAACTCACTTAAACTGATAAGGTCTCTAGTCTGAAAAACATAGTTGGTTATTTACTGTGAATAAGTTGTGTATCTGTTATGGATGTAATTTTGTTTTCCCTTTTCTCCATTTTAAAAGAACTCTTTGCCAAGTTAAAGGTGAAACCAGAAGAACCAAGTATTCTAAAAGTTGCTGTTGTACATTATACAAATGTTCTTTGGTGAGTCTTTTTAATAAGGGTAGGATTTTGAAGGTGGACATTTATTAGCTGTAGGTGAAGTCATTGCTTGCAGTTGGCTTGTACTTAGCAGCATGCAATAGTCATCTTCTTAAGTTGTCTGAGAAGTGGAACTTATTTGGGCCTTTGAAATTCAAATTGTTTTTTTACTGCTTGTTTATTTCCATTTTATTGCTTTTTTATTGTCATTCTATTGCCATTTTATTGCTTTGTGGTGGACAGTTAACTTCACTTTTAATAATGGTGAACTCTCTTCCTTCTCAATAAATTTTTTCACTATTAACTTCACTTTGATACGGAGATTATATTCTACAACATCAAATGGAAACTCTCATTCAGCAAACACATGATGATGCTAACTCTCATTCAATTTAAAGACGTGCAAGTGGATTTTCCTTGACATTACCAATTGGGGAGCTAAGCAATGCCGTGAACTCTTTGTTATGTTCGAACTTGGCCATGTCTTCCTCTTTCAAGCTAAAATAAGACTCAATTCCATCACCATTTCTGGTGTCCATGAAGACTATTTGATTACTGATACGCATAGCAGTCATGCTCACCCATGTAGGCCTTCCCCAACCAAAATCTGCATCGTACACAGGAAACTTGCATACACTAGAAAAAGTCAATGTGACCAGCTCTCCTTTTGCAGCCTTCTCCGTTCTTTTCTTCATGAAATCCAGATGTTCTTGATACCCCTCCTGGAATTTCCTCATATAATTATTGTCAATCTTCTCAATTTCCTCCATCACCTGCCTCACCGATCCATGATGCTTCTCACCGGTAGGCAGAGTTGGAGTTGCCATGGCAGCCCTGTAATAATTTCCAAAAGTATGCTGAGGCAGAGGTGGCTTGAACCTGGAACGAAGATCCATGATATTAACAACTGCGTACAACGTTTGAGGTCTTTCCCTAGGCCTTGACAAAACAAAGATGTCCCATAAAAAAGCAGACAAGGCCTCAACTTTTGATGGCCGTTTCTGGGTTTTTGAGACCTTGATGCTCTGTTCATATCTTGATCTCAAAGCCTCAACCTTTGACGCATCAAACACAAACATCTTGGTTTTGATCTCATGCTTGTTGGTGATAGGAACCCCTAAATACCCATCCATATTTCTTGGTGGGAAAATTGAAGCTGTAGAAAAATCTGGACCCACAATAGAATTTTTGTTCCCCGGTCCGCAATTAGAAGCAGCTGCCCAATTGTTCACAAATGTAAAACATGAGAGGCCGTCTGCAATTCTGTGTGAGATGCATAACCCAACAGCAATTCCTCCACATTCAAACACATTGAGCTGGACACCAAGGGCTGTTTCTGTGACTTCATCCAGCTTGAATGGCAGCAGTTTGTGGAGCTCAGAGAGGCAGGGGTTGGTGATGACATCAGAGAGCAGATGGGTTTTGACTTTAACTTCAGAAAATGGGATGCCTTGGTCTTTGCAGTGAACAAAAAGGTTGTTTCTGACTCTCCCAGCAAAAGGGTAATATTGGGTCAAGACTTTGGATAGAGAAGTCTTGAGGAGGTTGGAGATTTGATTGATGTTTGTGGAGCCATTGAATTCATAGAAGTAGAGAAAAGGAACATAGGCATGGGGTGCTAATTGATCCAGAAAGGAGAGCTGGTGGTGGTGGAGATGGTGAGGGGTTGGAGAAGATGGTTTGATTGTCTCTTTGGTGATTACTTCAACTTCAATCTCCATCCTGATCTTCTTTGCTACAGAACTTATGATCGATCTGTTTTGCTTTTGCTAATTAAATTATGCAAAGTTGGAATCCTTCACAGATAATCACTTTTGTTTCTTCCCATTTTAAAATTTTTGGAATAAGGTCTTTGCATTTCTCGGTGGAATAAGATAATCCAACTTGGTGGAAATGTTTGTTTGTTTTGAGAAAACTTGGATGCAATTTTTGTTTGTATTGATAGTGGCATATGATATTGGGACTCATTTATATAAAGAAACCAATGATCATGCGAATTCCGACCAAAAATATCATAAACTAATGACCACAACAAAGTACTTAGATTAAACTGTATTAAAACAAGGTATTATTGTAGGAAGGTGGATTCGAATGGCCATGCCTCGAATGTAGGAATAATTACTCTTAACTATTAAAATGAAATGTTTAACAAAATATCAAAGTACATCGGAGGTCCCAAGAAAGAAATTTTACATTTTACACATCTTTATTAAAGAACACACAATTTTATCCAAATTTTGACAAATTCAGATATATTAGATTTTAATTGAGATGAAAATTAAAACAAACCTTATAGTCACAATTATTTTGATTTCACATATTCCCTACTAATTAATTAATATACTCATTCACAACACAACAATATAATAACACACATCACTTGAGCCCATGTGGAGAAACAAATGCAAGGAACTCATTGTCACCTTCAAGTTTAGCCAAGTCCTCTTCCTTCATGTTAATATATGCTTCTATTCCACCACCAGACTTGGCGTCCATGAAAACAACCAAGTTATTGAAAGTCAGGGGAGGTGAGCCAACCCAAGTGGGTTTTCCCCACCCAAAATCAGCTTCATACAGAGGAAATCTACACAGACTAGTGAAGCTCAGCGTCACCATCTCTCCCTTGAAGAAGTTCTCAGAGCTCTGTTTGATGAAATCCAAGTGCTCACTGCCCTGCTGCAGTTTGCTGACGTAGTGTTTGTCGATTTGTCTCACTTGGTCCCTCACCTGCCTCACGAGGCCATAGCACTCCTCCCCTGTTTGCAGCGATGGGATTGTCATTGCAATTCTGTAGAGATTTCCAAATGAGTGTTCAGGCAGAGGAGGGTCAATTCTTGTACGTAGGTTGACTGCATGAACAATGGCATACAGCCTCTCGGGTGCCGGTTCTGACTTCACTTCAGTGCTTGCCACAACGCGGCTCCATATGAAGGCTGACAAAGCTTCCACACGAGAAGGGGGTTTTTGGTAGCTTTCTAAGCTTTGGCTGCAATTATCAATACTATATTTTGCTTTAAGAGCCTCTATCTTTGAAGCATCAAAGATAAATCTCTTTGTTACAACATTCTGCTTTGTGATACCAGTCCTTGGATTAAACCCGGATATGTTTCTTGGTGGGAAGAGTGTGGCTGATACAAATTGGGGGCACACTATATGTTCATCTTCTTGTCTGGAAATGGCTGCCCAACTTTTGATGAACATGAAAAGTGACAAAGCATCTGCAATCTTGTGGGAAACGCAAGCACCAAGAGCTATGCCACCACAGTCAAAGATGTTGAGTTGGACACCAAGGGAAAGATCAGCAACTTCATGTACTTGAAATGGAATGAATTTGTTGAGTTCACTTGGAATTGGGTTTTGGATGACATGAGAGAGTTGACAATTAACTCGAGTTTCCAAGTATGGTATGCCCTCATCATTGCAATCAATGAACAAGTTGCCATGGGCTCGTCCGGCTAGTGGGTAGAATAGAGTTAAGACATCGGAGAGGGATTTCTTGAGCTGATTGGATATATCAACAATATTGAATTTTGTATCGGGCTCTGAGGAATAGAATATGACCAAAGGATTATGGACCGGGGGAGATATCTGGTCAAGAAAGGAGAGGTGGTATGTGCGAAGGTGATCAGGAGTTGGTGAAGATGGTTTGATAATCTCTTTGGAGATTACTTCAACTTCAACCTTCATGATCGTCTGCTTAAGTTCAAGTATACTTGGTAACAAAACAATGAGGGTTTGTTTGGCTGTGATTGTGATTGTCTGTGGTTTTGTGTTGCTCTTCAAGGAGACTTATATAGAGCTAGAGCAACTGCATGCTAAGGGGACAGGTAATTTTAGAAAATTAACTTATATGTTGTCTAATGGTTGCAGCAAAAACATAATTGGCTCACGGGAATGACATTATTTCCACAACAACATGCTATGTTTTGTTTAACTTAAAGCATGTTGAATTACAGGAATCATGATCTCACACTTGTGGAGCATAACATCACACCATGTTTGTTCATTTTCTTAAGCATCATTAAAGTCTTTAGCTTTTTGTTTTCTTAATCTGAGGATTAGCTTGCGTGGATTTTCCAGTGATATTATGATAGTGATATTGGATGGTGTAGTCTCTGTGTTGAAGTGTCTCGTTTTTAGCAAACAGTAGAATACATACATGATTAGTATCTTTAGTCCAACATGGTTTTTCTTGCAGAAATGCATATATGTTGCGTGTGAAGTAAAGGTGAGCTAGAGACCATGCTAACAAGAAAGGGCATAGTACCTGAGAAGATTAAAGAAATTCAATCCATGCATTTAGACCACTTTTTACACTATAATAACACAAGAAAATGTGGCGTACTTGGGCCCCAAGAGCTCTTGATTGTTGATGCTGGCTTTTTTAATTGTTGATGAGTGTTTGTGCTTTGGACTTTCTATTTTTCAGAGTAGCAGGAAAATTTGACTTGCTTTTATTTGTGGGTTTTCCCCTACAACAGTTAATAAACATGATTTATTTTATTTGTTGTAATTGTGGTATTAGAAATGTTTATCGATAAGATATCACCTTCAAATTTTGTACCAAATCACACATTCATACAAGAATCATAGTTCACCCATAACAGACGCATTTTCCTTACAGTTCAGCAACCACTTAGAGAAACACAAGCCAAGAACTCGGTATCACATTCAAATTTAGCCATCACTTCCTCCTCCAAACTAATGTATGCCTCAATTCCATCAGCCTCTTTGGTGTCCATGAAAACCACCAGGTTCTTGAATGTCAATGGCGGCGAGCTCACCCACACAGGCCTCCCCCAACCAAAATCATTATCATACACAGGAAATCTGCAAAAACTACTGAAGCTAAATGTATCCACCTCTCCTCTGATAACATTATCACTACTTTCTTGGAGAACACTCAAGTGCTCATTGCCCTGTTGTAGTCTTTTGATATAGTCATTGTTGATCTTGTTTATTTCATCTCGCACCTTCATGATCACTGCGCCATAATTGCATTCTTCCCCACTACTTAATAAGAATGGAGCTGTCATGGCACCACGGTAAAAATTTCCGAAACAATGTTGTGGCAGTGGTGGATCAAACCTCGGTCGCAGGTTCACAGAATGAAGCACTATGTAGTGCTTCTCATCATGTCCTGCATCATCCTTTGTGGTGGCCACAAATCGACTCCATATGAAAGCAGATAAGGCCTCAACGCGTGAGGGTCCTTTTTTGTTTTCCAAACTCAAAACTCGAGAGTTAAAACCTGAACTGTCCTTCCCTTTATATTTGGTTTTGAGACTCTCTATCTTAGAGGCGTCAAACACAAACCTCTTTGTTACTCTGTTCTTTGTGATGCCAATGCCTGCATCATATCCAATATTGAACTCCTTTGGAGGGAAGAGTGCTGCTGAAACAAACTCTGGAAGTTCTATTCGGGGTTGATCTCCCAGGGCTGTGGCAGCCCAAGTTTTACTGAACATGAAATGAGACAATCCATCTGCAATCTTGTGAGAAATACATTGACCAATAGCAAATCCTCCGCATTCAAATATGTTGAGCTGAACCCCTAGAGCAAGTTCATTGGCAATATCGTCTAGCTCCAATGGGATGAACTTCTTGAGTTCATCAGGAATTGGATTGTTGAGAAAATCAGAAAGTGAGCACTTGACTTGTGCTTCAACATAGGGAACGCCCTCATCATTGCAATCAACAAAATGGTTTTGTTTGAAGACTCGACCGGCTAGCGGGTAGAAAAGGGTTAAGACGTCGGCCAAGGACTTTTTGAGATGGCTGGATATTTCAGTGATTTTGGGCTGTGTCTCGCCATTGAATTCATAGAAGAGGACAAAAGGGTTATAGACTGGGGGAGCTAATTGATCAAGAAAAGAGAGCTGCAAATAGCGAAGATGGTCAGGGGTTGGAGATGATGGCTTGATAATCTTCTTGGAGATCACTTCAACCTCAACCTTCATCTTAATTCTCTCTCTCCTATTTGATCAGAATTTGTTTTGATTGTGCCTGTAGGGACCGAAGTAGTTTTTGAAAAGAAAGACAGAAGTAGTTTGTTCAATTATTATTAGGAGGTCAAAGTTTGATTGCTGTCAATTGTGTGGTGTTGAAGGGATGGTGATGGAAAGTAAAAACTTATAATTATTATATTAACGTTCAAAAGTCTAGGCATTTTCATACATAATATAATAGCAGGGGAAGGTTTATATATAGACAAGACAAATTAGCATTCAAAGTCTAAGTTTTCCTACTTTCAACCCAAAAGAAAAGTCTTACATTAACATTAATAAACAGTAATACAGCAACGTTATCTTAAAATTAAATTTTATTATATCAACTCTTTAAATAAATAACTAAAAGTTTATTGGATCAGCCAAATTTATTGTTACACCCCTAATTGTTTTGTACCCACTTGAGATAATTTAATAGATTAATTTCATAACACGTATCGTCAGTTGAAATAGTACAAATCGATATAAAAAAACGAATATTTCGTGAGCCTCTATAGTGTCAACCTAAAATAGAAGGTTCTTCAAGGTCTCCCCCATTTATGTCTCTCCCCAACCAAAATCATTATAATACAGAGGAAATCTGCAATAACTATATAATGTAACCACCTCTCCTTCCGTAAAACTACAAGCAAAATTTGTTGATGAGACTAGTAGCGACTATTTGATCAAGTAATAACAGTACTTTGTCGAATTAATACCAACATAGGGAATTAATTCTCTTAATTTTGCGCTCGAATCAGTTGGAGATGCATAGGCAACGAACTCTTCCAAATTTAGCCATGACTTCCTCCAATTTAAGAGCATTCGCAATGGTTATTCAACAATTTAGTTCAATTTATTGAACTTTTTTGACAGCTATCAACTGAACTGGAGTTTCACTTGTAGTGGTGCAGTTCAATAGCTTATAAATTAAAAATTATATATTTTTAAATGATTGAATAAAATAAAATGAATAAATTTAATTACAATAAGAATTAAAAAATTAAAGTGGTTTCAAAGAGATCTTTAAAGAGAGACTAATTTTAAATATATATATATATATATAACAAAATTAATAACAAAATTTTCTTTGGTTGGTGACAATATTATGTTAACACTTTTTTATGAAAAAATAGAAGTTGAGATTAAATGAGAACACACAAGAACACCTCTTTTTCAGGTTATTGTAAAAAGTAAAGTTGTCCATGTGTCAATAAGAGAGATGCTGTAGAGTTATTATGGTGTGCTAGTTTATTGAAATGAATTTCATTTCATAATTCATTTTATTGACATCTGAAATGAATTATTGATCACTGAAATGAATTATTAATCTCTGTAATGAATTATTGATCACTGAAATGAAATACTAATCTCTGAAATGAATTATTGATCACTGAAATGAAATATTAATCTATGAAATGAACTGAACTTTACCACTGCAAGTCAAATGTTCAATTTATTGAAATAAAATTGAAATGACCCTCACCATTGTAGATGTTCTAACACACACTTGTATTCTTCCATCATCCTCTTTGGTGTCCATGAAAACTACAAGGTCCTTGTAGGTCAGTCCCCCAACCAAAATCATTATCAATTTAGGGCTCTTTTAGTAGATCGAACTATACTGACTAATTTTTATTGGATAATATCAATATGTTTCGGAGAAGACTGACTATTTATCCATAAAATTATAAGACATTTGGTATTATTTTAAATAAATAATCTAATTAAATTATACTTTGTTTAGTGCTCCGTCCGACTATTTTTGTTTTAATTGTTTGGAAAGATTCATATGACCTTTGTTTTTTTTTTCTTTTGTCTTTGCCAAGATCTAAAAGATAAAATTACATGAACTAATAACGCATTTATTGCTGTTTGGCTGCGCCTCCCTCCTCCCAGACCTTTTATCTAATGTTTTAGATTGCTTTTCGTTCTCCCATTATGTTTGGACTTCTCTGTAACTATATTTTTTTTGGGTATGACGTCTTTGCCTTTTCCCTTAATTGAAATCAAAGTTTCTGACCACAAAAAAAAACAAAAAAAAAACAAACAAACTAGTGTAATGCATGAATATTGAAGAAAAACTCATAATTTAATTTTCGCAAAATATATAAAGAAAGAGAAGATGAAGACAAAAGAAGAGAAAAGAAGCAAGAAGAAGCATATTGGAGAGACTAAGAGAGAGAGGGAGAGATGAATATATGGGGAAGAGAAGAATAACCTATGGAGAATATAGTAAAGAAGAACCTTAAGGAGAAGACAATGAAAAGAGCGTACAAAGCCTGTTTTCTTTTTCATTAGCCTTATAATTAAGCGTGTATTATCTAAATAGAAAAGTTGATAGCGGTCCAAAAATCCAACCAATAGTTGGGTCTAGTCCTCGAATTATTGTTTATTGATACAAGTCCTTTGATTAGTTTGCCACGTACACTACTACAAAAAGTGAAAAAGACGACCAGAAAACAACGACGGTCCAAGTGAAAACCGTCGTGGTTTTTAAAAAGACGACGGTTCTAAAAACACCGTCGTGTTATACCTCCTTAGACAACTAAAAATGGAGATTCAAATGGCTGTTCAAAAACAACGACGTACCTAATTAAACAACCGACGTCTATTTGAAACAGATTTCCGCAGTGTAAAATCAAAACCAACAAAGAACGGCAGAAGTTATGAATCGACCGACGTAGAAAGTAAAGACGACGATTTCAATAAAAGCAGCCGTTTTTACTCATAAAATAACACGACGAGGTTTTCGTATAAGACGCCGTATAATTACAAACAAATCCACGGCTTTAAAATACAAAATATCGCCGTATTAAAATAATTTACAACGGCGGAAAATATAAATATATCGACGTCATTCTCGTATAGTTCTACGACGTTATCTTTAAATCTTTAACGTCGGATTTATTCATTTTATACGTCGTAACTTTAATTTAAACCGTCGTCTTAATAAGAATTTTTGTTTACAATTTTTTTCTTTGATTTTCTTATCCTACGTAGGTAGATCTACTTAATGACAAGAATTGAAATAACCACGACGGTTTATATAGAAAACCGCCGACATAATCAGATTTTTCTGGGATCCCAAGGGTTACGAAATCTTACCAGACGAACTCTGTTCCACATCATAATCTTAACAGATGACACAGATTTGAAATCAGAGAGACAATTATTTCGAAGTTGATAAAATCCACGTCGGTTGTATTAAACTTAACGACGTTTAACAAAATAATCTACGTCGGCAATTATAAATCTACCTTAATATAAACGACGAGAAAAGCATTGACAATGTCTTCATCTTATCTCCCAGCAACTTCTGATTCGATTGCTCATGCTTTAGAGGCCATCTGAAGCCATTTCTATTCTTTATCGCATTCTTGAAACCCATCTTCTTCTTCTTAAGCTCTACGGATAAAGGAAGAGGCTATCACAAATCTGACGGATCTTCTTAGTAAAGAAAATCAAGCAGAGGATCAGGCACATCTGATCTTCAGATTTCCTTGAGAAGCGAACTTTCCTTCGACAGCTAGTGGAGGCCAGGCTTGCATCTCTTTTGATGGAAAGCAAGGAGTATTCAGAAGCACTAAGTGTCCTATCGGGCTTGATCAAGGAAGTGAGAAGGCTAGTTGACAAGCTTCTTCTTGTGGACATAGATTTGATGCGAGTAAGCTCAATTTCTCTTTGAGAAAGACATCCAAATTATTGTCTTTGAGATGTGAGAGCCAGTGTCTCTGAGAGAGGAAGAACTTGGAACCCTAAATTTTAACCGCGAAAATGTATGAAAGCGACAAATTTATAGAATAAATTTTTAAAATCAACGGCGGTTCGAACCAAAAACCGCCGTTTAAATCGTACAATCAACGTCGCTCAACAAATATATTACGTCGTCTTAGTCTTACTTAAGACGACTAAAAACGACGACATAAAAACAAAAACAGTCGTTGATTTTATATTCTTATTTTATTTAAATCTGTAATCCAAAAAAGAAACTTTACATATTCCTGAATATTAATTTCCTTCATTTTAAATTTCCTCGGGAAAAAAACTCTATTTATAACGCACTGTAATTGAAAAATAAACTGAAAAGTCACGGGAAAATAAACTGCCGCATTATTTTTTTGAAATGGTTTTATATGTAAGCAACTTTTCGTCTACTTGAAAACAACGTCGGTTATATTAAACCTAACGACGTTAAATTGCGTCGTTTTAGTTAACTACTTCGTTTTAGTTAAATTGCGTCGCAAAACAAAAATTGCGTCGTTTTAGTTAAAAACGACGTAGTTATATGTAACCGCCGTATTATTTTTTTGAAATCGTTTTATATATTAGCAACTTTTCGACTTACACATGCACAGGTTCCAAACCCGATTAAAAATTTCAATCTACAAGAGAAAACTTTTCGTCTTTTTTCCTGTCAGAGCACCGTCAGGGTATCTCATCGTCTTCCTCTCGTCTTCTTCGTCGTCTCTGAACGCAAAAGATCGATCTTTTTCCTCTTGCTTTCATCGCACGCAAAAGGTAAGCTTTCATTTTCACTATTTTGGTTCCTGTTTTGCATGCTCATACGTTTTTTGTTTGAAAAATCTTTTTACCTTTTTTCTGGCCAAAATCATTTTACTTCTTTCCAAGTTTGATAAAATATAAAGACAAAGAGGGAAAGTTTCCAACTTTGAAGACAACTACCTCAACTAAATAAGACGACGGTAGTTCTTATTTACGTGGTTAAATATGCAGACCACGACGGTTCGTCAGTCGTTCTACCGTCGTCTGAAAATTGACAAAGTTGTTTTTAAAATAAAGTCTTTTTTTATTTGCTTGTTTAATTGCAGGTTTGATTTCTCCGAACAATGGTTTTTGTTTTTCCCTTATTTGATAAAATATAAAGAAAAAGAAACTAGTGTTGGTATCTAAAAAGACGACAGTCTGTCTTATTGTTTTACGTCGTGTGAATGTTAATACCACGACGGTTTATTACTATTTTCGTCGTATGAAATCAATACCACGACGTTATATTAATAATGTTTTTACCACGACGGTGTATTACTATTGAAATTAGGGTTGGTATCTAATATAGACGACGGTATATCTATTGTTTTACGTCGTGTGAATGTTAATACCATGACGGTGTATTACTATTGACGTCGTGTGAACATAAATACCACGATGTTATATAAATAATGGTTTTAAACATTTATTACGTCTGAGATTATTTCATTGCGTCGTTTAAAATCATATCATTCGTCGTATTTTATTAATAACCGTCGTTTGTGTTCTTAATCTTTTCCTGAAATATTTTCACTTGCGGTTTTGTCAGTTAAAATGGTTTCTCAACAACAAACTAAAGATTCTGGCTCCAAGAAGCTTGGAATTGTAGCTCCTCAAGACAAGTCTTCGAAGGAGATGAAGTCTTCGAAGAAGATGAAGTTTGCTTCATCATCTGCTGAGACAGAACCAACCAGCCAGACAACAATCTCCGATGATTCAAAGACTGGTCGAGGTATGAGCACAATGCCTCGTGTTGTGAAGAGAAAGCTTCAGAAAGTGAGGCCAATTGTTGAGTACAATAAAATGGGGAAAGGTATTGGCCAAGCACATATTGAAATACAGTCGTACATTGGTGTCTTGGCTCGCTCCAGAGTTCCCCTTGTGGACAAGAAATGGTCCCAAATCCCCAAGGATGTTAAGGAACAGATATGGGAGGCAGTTGACATGGCTTTTGTCGTAGGTCAAGGGGGCAAGAAATCTGTTTTAGCTTCAGCTGCCAAGAAATGGAAGGATTTCAAGTCTACACTAACTAGGCATTATATCCTTCCATACACCAATGACAAGGAGAAATTAAGCCATCCCCCGGAAACTTATAAATTCATAGAGAAAGCACAGTGGGATGCCTTTGTAGCTTCAAGGCTTTCCCAAGATTTTAAGTCTGTGCATTCTCAACATGCACAGATTAGGGAGAAACTCGAGTACAATCATCGATTGTCTCGAAAAGGATATGCTGGATTGGAGGATGAATTGGAGGAAACCATGCCGGGGGTAGAAATTGATCGATCTACCTTATGGAAGAGAGCTAGACAGGACAAACATGGTAACATCCCCGATCCAAAGGTGGCAGAAAAAACAAAATTAATTGTAAGCCTGCTCACTTTGTTTTAAATTTTTATTAAATTGTGAAAAATTCTTTTAACGTCTGATGTTATTTTTTTTCGTCGTGTGAATGATATTACCACGTCGAACTTTTAAAACACGTCGTTAAAGGTCTAATTAGGAATCACTCTGTTTTCTTTAATTATAGACGTCGGTGGTTCATTTTAGCGTCGTGTGAATAGTATTACCACGTCGACACTTTTTAAATAACGTCGTTAAAGGTCTAAATAGGAAAAACTGCTCTGTTTTCTTTAATTATAGCATAAGACGTCGTTGGTTCATTTTAGCGTCGTGTGAATTGTATTACCACGTCGATAATTTGTAAATAACGTCGTTAAAGGTCTACATAGGAATCACTATGTTTTCTGTAATTATAGCATAAGGCGTCGGTGGTATAACTACCGTCGTGATAAGTTATAATAACGTCGGTTTATATGTTTTTGCGTCGTGTGAAATTATATAATTCGTCGTTTGTATATAATTAACCGTCGTGTGTTTTTTTTAGGATGATTTGCAGAAACAAGTCTCGGAAGGCAAAGTCCGAGTAGATGGCAGCAAGGATGTGCTGACCATGGCTTTGGGCCCCGAGCATCCTGGCAGATTGAGAGGAGTAGGTGCTGGGATTTCCCCAAGGCATTATTTCAATTTACCCAAACCACAGAGGGTTAGCTTTGACGACCGTTTGAAGGAGAGTTTAAAAGTTCTCCTTCAAGAAGAGACTAAAAAGATGGAGGCTAAGGCAAGGGAAGAGGCCTTAAGGATGGAGGCTAGAACAAAACAATTGGTGGAGGCTGAGAGGGAGCATTTTCTGAGTCAGCTTTCCCAATTAATTCCCAATTTTGATCCAAATATTCTTAAACAAAGAATTAGCCAAAGCCCCAAAAATCCAATGTCGTCTGACAAAGCTAGCTGCTCTGGAGGTGATGTGAGATCCCTCCATGTTGAGGATGATCCTGCCAAGGATGAAGAGAAGAAAGAAGAAAAAAGAGAAGAAGAGAAGAAAGAAGAAAAAAGAGAAGAAGAAAAGGAAGAAGAAAAGGAGAAAGAAGATGAAGAAAAGCATGACGACAAGGTATGTTCACATAACTTTGCCTTTTATATTTTTTTTTCAAAATTTCAGACGTCGATATTTTTCTTTAATCCGTCGTTGTTTACAAATTAGACGGCGGAATTATTTTACGACGTAATAAAATATTTACCACGGCGTTTAATTGATTTTCACCGTCGTAATAAACTATTTATTACACCGTCGATATTTTTACGACGTAATAAAATATTTACCACGACGTCGATATTTTTTCACCGTCGTTTAAATACTTTTCAGACGACGTTGAATTCCTTACACCGTCGTCTTTATTTAATTACCACGTCATTTTTTTATTTCTTTGAACAGGTTATTGAAGTTGGTGATTATTCAAA